>NW_020943998.1:0-191 GCF_900497805.2 Vombatus ursinus
CCAAGACAAAACCAAGAAATATATGAACATAATTACAAAACACTTTTCGCACAAAAAAAGTCAGATCTAAATAATTGGAAAAATATCAGTTGCTCATGGGTAGGCAGAGCTAATATAATAAAAATGACAATTCTACCTAATTTAATTTACTTATTCCATGTCACACCAATCAAAGTACCAAAAATTATTTT
>NW_020943998.1:291-1780 GCF_900497805.2 Vombatus ursinus
CATGTACCAAGAAAGTTCAAGTGGGTACATGATTTACACATAAAGACTGATGCCATAAGAAAATTATAGAGCATGGAATTGCTTATTTGTCAAATTTTTGGATAAGGGAAGAATTGAGGACCAAGGAAGAAAAAGATTAAAAAATATAAAATTGATAATTTTGATTACATAAAGTTAAAAGATTTTTTGCACAAAGAAAACCAATGCAACCAAAAGTATAAGGAAAGCAGAAAAAAGGGAAAAGTTCTGCTACAACTATCTCTAATAAAGGCCTCATTTGTCAAATATAGAGAACTTAGTCAACTTAGTCAAATTTATAAGATTACAAGAATTTATAAGAATACAAGTCATCCCTCAGTTGATAAATGATCAAAGGATGTGAATAGGCAGTCTATAGTCATAAGAAAAATGCTCTAAATCACTACTGATTGGAGAAATACAAATTAAAACAACTCTGAGATAACACCTAACATCTCTCACATTGGCTAATATGACAAAAAAGGAAAATGTTGGATGTTGGAGGTGATGTGGGAAAAGTGGAACACGAATGCCTTGTTGGTGGAGTTGTAAACTGAAGAAACAATCCTAGAGAGCAATTTGGAACTATGCCCAAAGGGCTATAAAATTGTACATCCTCTTTGATTCAGCAATACCACTGCTAGGCATGTATCCCAAAGACGTTTAAAATGGGGAGGGGAAAGACCTATTTGTACAAAAATATTCATAGCAGTTCTTTTTGTGGTGACTGAGAACTGGAAATCAAGGGGATGCTCATCAATTAGGGAATGGCTAAAGAAGCTGTGGTATATGATTGTAATGAAATATTATTGTGATATAAGAAATGACAAGCAGAATGATTTCAGAAAAACCTGGAAAGACTTACAAGATTGATGCATAGTTTCCAGAACAAAACCAGAAGAACACTGTACACAGTAACAGAAATATCATTCCATGAAGAAATGTGAATGACAGCTATGCTCAGCAATGCAATGATCCAAGACAATCTTAAATGACTTACTGTGAAGTATACGGTCCACCTCCAGCGAAAGAACAGGTATTTTTAATACAGACTAAAGCATGCTATTTTTCATTTTCTTTCTTTCATTTTTTTTCATTGATTAGTCTTCTTGTACAAAAGGACTAGCATGGAAATGTTTTATGTAACAGCACTTGTATAGCCAATGCCTGGTTGCTTACTGGCTCAGGGAGGTAGAAGGGGAGAGAAAGAGGAAGGGATAGAATTTGGAACTCAAAACTTTAAACAAAAATTTAAATATATACATATATGTATGTATTTACTCAAAATATATACATTTGTATATACTCAAAACAAAACTGATGGGATGGGAAGAAAAATTCTATGCATTAAGTCAATAAAAAAAAAGAAAACCAAGATTTGTAATCACCCCGACAAAGCAAAAACAATCATTCCAAAAATTAAAAAGATAAACAAGATCTGCATTATTGGAAGGGAATAATAGACCACAAA
>NW_020943999.1:0-2041 GCF_900497805.2 Vombatus ursinus
GGTCCAAATATGCCACGTTCCTGCCTGTGTGCCGCCCATGGGGGATCTCAGGAGGGGGCTGGCATGCTGAGGAAAGAGTTTCCCACATCAAACACCAGCAGAAGGAACGGAACAGCCTAACCCAGAGCACCAGCTGACTAGGGAGAAACAAACAGCGGCAGCAAAAGGGCCCCAGCACACCAGGAGGATCCTCTTGCTTCCCTAGGGATACTGCCACCTTCACAGAGTAGCCTCTAATGCTTTCTGCTCCAAACCACCCTTCTGCATATAGTACAAAACAAGACATCCTTGTCACAGGATCCCAAAGAAAAGCTATACGAAGCTTACGCTTTGGATATGGTTTACTATGATCATTACTCGTTTTATGGGATTACCCACGGTGGAGAATTCCACACAGTCATCGAAGCAGCGTGTTTTTGTGAGTCATGCAGCAGGCCACGGGAATGGCTGATGAACACGGGGAAACCATGAAAGCCCCTCACCATTTCAATGATCTCCTTTCCCCCAAACTGGATTCTCCCAAAAGAGAGGAGTAAAACTTCTGCTTGCCTTTTGGAGATCTCACTCACCCTTCTGACAGATCGGCGCATCAGGATCCCACATGCCATTGGCGCTACAGCGGATCTGTCTGCTGCCCTTCAGGCTGAAGCCAGTGTTACAACGAAATACCACACTGGCATTATAGAAATATGGGGGACCCTGTCCAGATATCTCGTAGCCATTTGGAACTCTGGGCTGTAGGCACTGAACAGAGGAAGCAGAAAGCTCACACCGAGGGGCAGCTGCACTCCAAATCCCGTGGCCCTCTCGGGCACTTGTACAGTGGATGGTGCTCTCTCCAATGAGGTTGAATTTCACGCCTCTTTCTGGGTCAGCGTTGCATTTATAAATTACTTTGGTTCCGTATGGAACGTCATCTGCAGAGCTACCCGTGTGTTGCCCATTTTCAATCACAGGAGGAGGAGGGCACAGGATTGCTAGAGAAGAAGAGACATGGAGACTGCAGGATTCTGTGACAATCTTGCATACTAACCCAAGGACAGTTTCTGTGGGAAAGACTGGGTCTAAAAGAAAGCCTAAATGGAAGCTGGAGGACAACCTGCTCTTGCAGTTCCTAGGACTAATGTGCATGAAAGTGAATGAGTGGAGATAAACCCGAATTTTACACAGGAAACATTCCATTGCAAAGTATACCTCAGATGCCCAAATGGCTGTACTGTAATGGCCCCATAAACACTAAATGATTACACTCGGTGGAATAATGATCAGGAGCTGCTGACAGCACTTGGGGCCTAGGTACCAGGGTCTGGTGACTGCCATTGATAGTTTCCACACCAACAACGGGGCATATGGTGGCCGTGCTGCCTTTATGGAGCTCTGCTGCCTTGTGCTTTTCTGATAATTCCTTTGACAGGTCCTAGGGTTGACAAAGGAGCATTTCTATCCAGAAGCTTTGGGATGCTAAGCTCATCAGATGAGAGCATAAAGTGTTAAGAAACTTTAAAGTGCTGACAAATGGCGGCCACCATTATGGCAGATGGAAATATCTGGGCTTGGAGCTCTCACAAACAACAACAACAGAATAAGGCAACACCACAAGCACCTTTACAGTGAGGTACAGGAGGCGTCCAGACTCCTTCAGCAGTACAGTGAATGGTCTCTTCTCCTATGAGTGAGTAGCCGAGATCACAACTGTAGTTTACAGATGTCCCGGGGTCCAAATATGCCACGTTCCTGCCTGTGTGCCGCCCATGGGGGATCTCAGGAGGGGGCTGGCATGCTGAGGAAAGAGTTTCCCACATCAAACACCAGCAGAAGGAACGGAACAGCCTAACCCAGAGCACCAGCTGACTAGGGAGAAACAAACAGCGGCAGCAAAAGGGCCCCAGCACACCAGGAGGATCCTCTTGCTTCCCTAGGGATACTGCCACCTTCACAGAGTAGCCTCTAATGCTTTCTGCTCCAAACCACCCTTCTGCATATAGTACAAAACAAGACATCCTTGTCACAGGATCCCAAAGAAAAGCTATACGAAGCTTAC
>NW_020944000.1:0-3547 GCF_900497805.2 Vombatus ursinus
TTCCTCCAAGCCCACCTGTTCCACTCTGTGACTCATGATTGAAAGGGGATGTTCATTGAAGAAAAGGCTCTCTCATTCTCTCTCTCTTTCTCTCTCTCACAGACATACACACACACAAATTCACACAGAGAAACACACAGAAAGAAACACCCCCCCCACCCCAGTACAATCATTTCCTAGAGAAATCTGACTGAGAGAATTCATTTGAAATTGGGAGATGAGGAAAGTGTGCTCCAAAAGTGCTGGGCCCAACATTTGACTAAGTTTGTAAGAAGAGAGATGGGATAGCCATGGGCAACACAAGTTTGGAATGTCAACTCATTTGTCAAATTGCATGGAAAAAGTGGGTGAAAAATTGAGCCTTTTCTTATGGATGAGTATTCCTATTCTCTCAATACTGACACATATGAGGACTCACCTATTCTCTGGAGTCCTATTTATTTGTGCTGATATTCTCTGTCTATATTCATGTATATGAATACTCCAGTAGTATCTATGTCTCTTCATACGGGAATACTCCCATATCTTTTCTTCACATCCGAACACACACAAGTGTACTCCTTTCTTCTCAATTCATATATGTATGCAATCAGAAGGAGAGAAAATATATTCACATATATGTATTTCTATATCTCTCACTCTTATGTCTGGTGATTCCTCCATCTTATGACATCTAAGTATGCACATATTCTTTTTACCTTCAGAAATGAGTGCTCACATATTCTTTCTCTTGAGATATAGAGGAGTACTCATTTTCTCTCTCTCCATGTATATGTTGTTTTAAGGATCATCCTATTCTTTCTCATCCTATGTGAAGCCACATGGGCTCCCAGAGGGAGAGACACAGTGGAATACTTGATTCCATGTAGAGAGAGAAAGGGCTCCCCTAGGAATGAAGAAGACAAGAGAGAAGCTTCATTCAGTGGTTTTTTCAGACCTTTCTGACACTCTGTGGCCCTGTTTGGGGGTTTTCATGACACTGATTCTGGAGTGGTTTGCCCTTTCCCTCTGCAGTTCCTCTGACTTCTGGGAAAACTGAGGCAAAGAGGTCGAAGTGACCTGCCCAGGGTGACATGTGAAACTGCATTTTCATTCAGGTCTTCCTGAGCCCCGACCAGACACTCTCTCCACTGAACCACCTAGATAATAGATGTCTACTCATATCAGAGCCTGGACAAGTACTCCTGCATAGGAATAGAAAGAGAATCCATGAGGAATCTTCTGTGTGCCCATAGAAAGAGAATATGTGAGTTCTTCAATACGATGACTACAAAGAAAGAATGTAGAAGTGCTTGGGGATGTCAAGATAGAAATCAATCGTCTTTTGTTAGGGGTAAAAGGAACGGCCAAAGAGGTGGAGAGACTGTGCCAGGGGCACTTGTCCAGTTGCGGGTCTTCCTCTCTGCCTGCGGGGCACCTGCCATGGTTTCAGTCAGACAAGCCAGGCGGAGCACAGGAGAATTGTCAGGATGTCTTGGCTGGGCTTCGATTGGGGGGCGGGGGGCAGCCCAAAGCAACCCAGTAAGGCCCGTGGCGGCGGGGAGGGAGAGTCATAGCAAGGTCTGGGCGCAGGCTGAGTGGGGTGAGCCAGTCCAAGCGCGAGGCCCGTGACGGGGCGTTGGGCCGGGTTTCTCGGTGGGAGTTCGGGCTCCTGCCTCACAAAGGGTCTCTCTGACGTCACAGACCATCAGCTCTGCTCTGGCGCCGGTTGCCTGAGGAACCCTGTGGGCCAACAGAGTAAATCTGATCGGGCCAAGATTGCAGGAGAGTGGGTCAACGCCCACCTGATGCTCGCGGTTCGCTAGGGGTCACACTGCACCTGCATCAAGACCTCGAAGCTACTTGGCTTAAAGGGTAATGGTCCCCAAGTAGTACTTATCTGTCCTTGGCTTTTCACCCCCTCGGCTTCTGAGGGGAGCCAGTCGGCTGGAGTGGGGAACACCTCTCCCTGGGAGGCAGCTGCAGACAGACCCAGGGGCTTCATTCCCGAATTGAAAGTCAGATCACTGGCCCCCAGGCTGAACTTCCCACATCCCAGTTCCCCCTAGGGATAGTACTGGACAAGCAGGTTTTTGGTTTTTTTGTTGTTTCTTTGTTTTGTTTTGTTTTTCTTGTTTCTTTGTTTTTTTTTTTTCTTGTTGCTGGAATGGGTTGGTTGAGTCTGGGGTGTGGGTATGGAGGAGTAGCTGTGTAAGGACATGGAGGGTTTTATGGGCTGGAGGGCTAAAGGAGACCTCAGCGATCATCTGGTCCAAGCTCCTGATTTTTGGGAAAGGGTAAGTGAGGCCAAGAGGAGGCCAGGGACATGGGCAAGGTTCCAGAGCCAGTAAGGAGCTGAAGCAGGCCCTGAGCCCAGCTTTCACTTGCTTGCCACTCGAGTTGGCTAACATGTGGACATCTGTCTCCTTCGACAGCCAAACTTCTTGAGCAGAAGATCCCTCAGAAGACACTCCCCAGAAGCAGATTACTGCCTCAAGTGAGATCTCTGCAGGTTCCCCATAGAGTTAGCACAGTAAGAAAGGGCAAATTGGATGCCTTTTCTGAATAGGTTTCTTCCATTGGTGAAATGGAGGAGTCAGGGAAGGCGATGATCTTCATTTGGCTTCCCTCCTGGCACTACCTGAATGTATTCCTGGAGTTTGGAAGTGAAAGGCTAGGCAAGGCCCCTGTTTCCTGCTCCCAGAAAACATGCAGTCTAGTGAGGGGAGGGGAGAGGATTCTGTTGGACATGCTGAATGGGACAGAGCTTGGGAAGAGGACGAAGGCCTTGGTGACAGAGGATGAGGAAGAGCTTGCTGGAGTTGGCCTTTCCAAGATGGGAAAGAGGGTGGAAAGTGATCCCACAGCAAAGCTCTGAAATGTAGGCTGAAGAAAGGCAGCAATCTGGGCTCAATGAGGGCCCTCTAGGAGTCCGGGTAGGAAAGGCACCTGAAGAACACCTTGACCAAAGCTCAGGTGCCCCTTCCTTTGCCACCCTGGGCAGGTCTATCAGATTTTGCCATTTAGTTGAAGAAGGCTTCTGGCCCAGCTTCTGGAGATCAGCCTCCAGCACAGCTCTAGGATCATCTCCCTGCTGCAAAGGGTGTGAAGAGGAAGAAAATGAGGTAAGAAAGCCCATCACATGGCCTGTCCAAATGATGCCATCAATCCAGGAGTTTAGGAGTGCTGGAATGCCTTCATCAACAGCCTCAGTGGCTGGGCCCAGGCCACTGACCCATTGGAGAAAACAAGGCAGAGCAAAAAGAAATTGGATTCACCAAAACAAACAAAACAAAACAAAACAAAACTCCTCCAAGCCCACCTATTCCACTCTGTGACTCATGATTGAAAGGGGATGTTCATTGAAGAAAGGGCTCTCTCATTCTCTCTCTCTTTCTCTCTCTCACAGACATACAAACACACAAATTCACACAGAGAAACACACAGAAAGAAACACCCCCCCACCCCAGTACAATCATTTCCTAGAGAAATTTGACTGAGAGAATTCATTTGAAATTGGCAGATGAGGAAAGTGTGCTCCAAAGTGCTGGGCCCAACATTTGACTAA
>NW_020944001.1:0-42998 GCF_900497805.2 Vombatus ursinus
TTCACACCTACCCTGAATCCTCTCATCTACAGCCTGAGGAATAAGGATGTGAAAATAGCACTAAGAAAACTCCTAGGGAAACCTAGAGACACATAAACATGTCCTACATCCTAGACAATCTGGCAGAAAAAGGTACCTATGCTGTTTGTATAATGCCACCTCCAAGCCTCCCACTTCCACTTTGTGTCTCTTTCTCAGGAAGTGGAGACCAAGTCAACATTATTTTCATTACCTGTGATGAATGTGCCAATCTGCTGCCCTATGGATTTACTCAGAATCTCTAACTTCCTCACATTCATCTTGATCAGTCTCATCCTTCTGGTTTCCCCACTCCATTCTTCCATTGCCTTCCATTTTGCCTCCCGAATACCTGTTCTATTTTATGAACTCCTCTTTATATTGAAACTTTACCTTCCCTCCAGAAATGAGTTACATGTATTTGGTAATTATTGATATGTCTGTATGCTTGCCTTCAATAGAATGTAAGCTTCTTGAGAGAAAGGACTATTTTAGTTTATCTTTCCACCTCCAGGACACTGTGCCTACCTCATAGTAGGCACTTAATAAATATAGTACTTATTGAATTGAATTGAAGTCCTCAGTGATCTCTCTTTCTAGGGACAACTCTAACAGCCTCACAAAACTGATTCTTATAAAAGTGATTTGCTTGAAGCTATATAAGTAGCACATGTCAACTTCAAACACAAGTCCTAGGACTCCGAAGCCAAATACTCTTTTCCCTGAACCATGCTCCTGTTTTAAAGGGAAAAATATAATTCCTATATATTGTTAGATCTGGAAGGAATACTCTTTGTAAGGGTATTCCTTAGAGTTTGGTCCTGGGTCCTCTTCTCTCTTTTTTCTTTACTCAATACCCTTGGTTTTAACTGCCACCTTCACTCAGCTGACTCCCAGACTTACACACGGAGTCATGATCCCATTTTTGAATTTCAGTTCCACAATACAAACTGCTTACTGTGCATTTCAAACTGGATGGCTCATAGGCATATTAAATTCAACACATCCACAACAGAATTCCTTATTATTTTTCCCTAAGCCCACCCCTCTTCTTAATTTCCTGTTTTCTGTTGATGATACTACCTTCTTCCAGGCAATAAAGTTTTCAACCATGGAGTCATCCTCAATGAGTCCATCTTTCTCATATTTTATTTCCCACCAGTTGCCAAACCTTTTCAATTCTATGTCTACAATGTATTTCACATTTCTTCTTTTTTCTGTCCTCAAAAAAACACCACCCTCCCCCTACCATCTGCCCCTCATTCCAGGCATAATCCTATAGTCCTTCTATATGGGAGCTGATGGCAATGTATGAAGTTTCAGTATGACCTCAAACAACAAGATGATGTAGAAACCTCCCAAAGTACAATTGGGATGCCCTGTCTTTGTAATCTTTGATCTATATATGACTGAAATACAAATGATTGCCACTACTAATGATGTGACTTGTAATCTTTCACAGAATGACCAACCTGTGCACTGTAGGTAAATGAGATTTTGCACATGCAACTTTGGTGGAGCCATGAACAATTATATTCCTTTTAAGAAGTAGCTCTGGGTTGGGCAGGCATCCTCAAGCAGTGGATCTCCCCAAGCTTCAGTGTAGTCCCAGGGAAAAGCAGAAAAACACCACATGCTTCATCACATGCCAGACACCATCATTAGGACCCCAGCTCAGCACCAGATAAACTGCTAGACACAGCCTCCAATGGCCAGCACCTGAGGCCCTAGGGCACAAAGCTAGTGACCAGGCCCCTGAACCCCAGCAAAAGAAGCTTGATCCCATGCCACCTGTGTTTCAGCAGGAGAGCTCAACTTTAAAAACCATGAAATAGGCAAACAAATTGAGCAAAAAGCAAAAAAGAACACTGACTATAGAGAAATATTATGGTGACAGGAAAGATCAAAACAAAACTGTCAATATACCCAAATCTGACCTCTTAAAGGGGAATATGAACTGATCTCAAGCCCAAAAAACCTTCTTGGAAGAGCTTGAGAATGATTTTAAAAGTCAAAATGAAAGGTAGAAGACAATTTGGGAAAAGAAATAATAAGTATGCAAGAGAGTCAACAGCTTGGAAAAGGAAGGAAAAAAATTAAATGTAGAAAACAATCCCTTAGAAAATATAATCGGTCAAATGGGAAAAAATTCACTGAAGAAGTGGATCCTTAAAAAGAAGAATTGGCCAAATGGAAAAGAAGGTACAAAAGCTACCTGAAGAAAACAGTTGGTTAAAAGTTAGAATTGGGCAATTGGAAGCTAATTACTCTAGGAGACATCATCAAGAATCAGTCAAACAAAATCAAAAGAATGAAAAAGTAGAATAAAATGTAAAATGATTGGAAAAATCACTGATCTGAGATAATTTAGGAGTTATTGGTCTACTGGAAACTCATGATAAAAAAAAGGAGCCTGGACAGCATCTTTCAAGAAATTATTAAAGAAAATTGCAATGAGGTACTAGAACCACAAGGTAAAATCATCATTGAAAGAATCCACTGATCACCTCCTGAAAGAGACCCCAAAATACAAACCTTAAAGAATATTGTAGCCAAATTCCAGAATTATCAGGTCAAGAAAATAATGCAAGCATCCAGAAAGAAACAATTTAAACATCATGGAACCACAGTCAGGTTTATGCAAGACTCAGCAGCTTCTATATTAAATGACCATAGGGCCTGGAATATGATATTCCATAAAGCAAAGGAGCTTGGATTACAACCAAAAATTAACTATACAGTAAAATTGAGCAGAATTTTTTTATTGGAAAAGATGGATATTCAATAATATAGAAGACTTTCAGCCATTCCTGATTTAAAAAAAAAATAGAACTGAAGAGAAAATTTGATCTTCAAATACAAGACTCAAGTGAAGCATAAAAAGGTCAAAAGGAAAGAAAAAAACGTTATTCAATAAGGTTAAATTGTTTACATTCCTACATGGGAAGATGATATTTGTAACTCTTAAGAATTGTTATCTTTATTAGGTATTTAGAAGGGGGTATACATAGACAGAGGGTGTGAGAAAAAGTTGAATTTGATATGATGATTAAAAATAATTAAGGGGTTAAAAAAAGGATTGTACTGGGAGAAGAGGAAAGCGGGAGGCAAAATAGCACAAATTATCACAGGAAGAGGCGCAAAGAACTATTACAGTAGGGGGAAAAGGGAGGGGGGTAAGCATTGTTTGAACCTTACTGTTATTGGGTTTGACTCAAAGAGGGAATAACATACACACTTGATTGGTTATAGAAACTTATCACATTCTATAGGGAAGTAGGAGGGGAAAGGGAAAAGAAAAGGGAGGGGAATGATAGAAGGGAAGAGGCAGTGGTCAGAAGCAAAACACCCATGAGGAGGGAAATGGTGAAAGGAGAGAGAAAAGTATAAAAGGGGGGAAAGAGGATGGAGAGAAAGACACAGTAATCATAATCATGAATGTGAATGGGATAAACTTTCCCATAAAATGGAAGTGATAGCATAGTGGATTAAAAACCATAATTCTACAATATGTTGTTTACAAGAAATACATTTGAAGTGGAGGAATACACACAGAGTAAAGGCAAAAGACTGGAGTAGAATATATTATCCTTCAGCTGAAGTAAAAACAAAAAACAAAAAAAAAACAGACTTAGCAATCCTGATCTCAGACAAAGTAAAAGAAAAAATGAGATCTCATTAAAAAAGATAAAGAAGGAAACTACATCTTGCTAAAAGGAACCATATACAATGAAGTAATATCAATACTAAACATATATGCACCAAGTGGTATAGCATCCAAATTCTTAGAGGAGAAGTTAAAGGACTTACAGGACATAATAGACAGCAAAACTATACTAGTGGAAGACTTCAACCTACTCTTCTCAGAACTAGATAAATCTAACCACAAAATAGACAAGAAATAAATTAAGGAGGTGAATAGAATTTTAGAAAAGTTAGATATGGTAGACCACTGGAGAAGACTGCATGTAGATGGAAAGTAATATCCCTTTTTCTCAGTGGTACCTGGCACCCACACAAAATCTGACAATGCTTTATGGCATAAAAACCTCACAATCCAATGCAGAAAGGCAGAAATAATAAATGCATCCTTTTTCAGATCCTAATGCAATAAAAATTATGTGTAATAAAGGGTCATGGAAAGATAGACTAAAAGCTAATTTGAAACTAAATAACCTAATTCTAAAGAATGAGTAGGTCAAACGAAATCATAGAAACTATCAATGATTTCATCCAAGAGAATGACAATAAAGAGACTACATACCAAAAATTATGGGACGTAAAGAAAGCAGTTCTTATGGGAAGTATTTTATCTCTAAATGCTCACATGAATAAAATGGAAATAGAAGAGATCAATGAATTGCGCATGCAACTAAAAAAGCTAGAAAAAGAACAAATTAAAAATCCCCAGTTAAATACCAAATTAGACATTCAGAGAGTCAAAGTATAGATTAATAAAATTTAAATTAAGAAAACTACTGAACTAATAAATAAAACTAAGAGCTGGTTGTGTGAAAAAAAAAACAATAAAATCAACATTTGGTTATTTGATTAACAAAAAAAGAAAGAAGACCAAATTACCAGTATTAAAAATGAAAAGGGTGAATTTACCACCAATGAAGAGGAAATTAAAACAATAATCAGGAGCTATTTTGCCCAACTGTATGCCAATAAATCTGACAATTTAAGTGAAATAAATGAAAATTTACAAAAATGTATATTACCCAGATTAACAGAACAGGAAATAAAATATTTAAATAACCTCAGTTTAGAAAAAAGAAATTGAACAATCCATCAATGAACTCCCTAAGAAAAAATATCCAGGGCCAGATGGATTTACAAGTTAATTCTACCAAACATTTAAAGAACAATTAATGCTAATACTATGCAAACTATTTGGAAAAATAGGCAAAGAAGGAGTCCTACCAAATTCTTTTTATGATTCAAATGCAGTGTTGATGCCTAAACCAGGAAGAGCTAAAACAAAGAAAGAAAATTATAGACCAATTTCTCTAATGAATATAGATGAAAAAAGTTTTAAATAAAATATTGGCAAAGATATTATAGCAACTTATCATGATGATAATACACTATGACCAGGGAAGATTTATATCAAGAATGCAGGGCTAGTTCAATATTTGGAAAAATATCAGCATAACAGACCATATCAAGAACAAAATTAACAAAAATCATATGATTATATCAATAGATGCAGAAAAAAGCATTTGACAAAATACAACATTCATTCCTATTAACAATACTGTACAACATAGGAATAAATGGATTTTTCCTTAGATTGATAAGTAGCATCTAACTAAAATCATCAGCAAGCATTATATGTAATGGGGATATGCTTGAAGCATATCCAATAAGATCTGGGTTAAACATGGATGTCCATTATCACCTTTGTTATTCAATAATGTACTAGAAATATTAGCTTTGGGTATAAGAGAAGAAAAAGAAATTGAAAGATTTAGAATAGGCAATGAGGAAACAAAACTATCACTCTGCAGATGATATGGTGGTATACTTAGAGAATCCTAGAGAATCAACTAAAAAACTACTTGAAATACTAAATAAGTTTATCAAAGTTGCAAGATATAAGATAAACCCCCATAAATCATTGACATTTCTATATATTACTAACAAAGCCCAGCAGCAAGAGAATAGAAAGAGAAATTCCATTTAAAGTTACTGTAGACAATATAAAATATTTAGGAGTGTACCTGCCAAGGCAAACCCAGAAACTGTATGAAAACAATTACAAAACACTTTTCACACAAATAAAATCAGACTTAAATAACTGGAAAAATATCAATTGCTCAAGGGCTGAGCTAGTATAATAAAAATGACAATATCAACTAAATTAATTTACTTATTCATATCATACCAATCAAACTACTGGCAAAATTATTTCATAGAGCTAGAAAAAACTAATAAAATTCATATGGAAGAATAAAAGGTCCAGAATATCAAGGGAATTAATAAAAAAAATGCAAGGGAAGGTGACCTAGCCATTCTAGATCTAAAGCTGTATTATAAAGCAGCAATTATTAAAACTATTTGGTATTGGCTAAGAAATAGAATAATTGATCAGTGGAATAGGTTGGGTACACAAGACACAGTAGTCAATGATTATAATAATCTACTATCTGATAAACCCAAAGACTCCAGCTTTTGGGATAAGAACTCAGTATTTGACAAAAACTTCTGGGAAAACTGGAAAACCATATGGCAGAAACTAGACATAGACCAATATTTTATACAATTTACCAAGATAAGGTCAAAAAGGGTACACTATTTAGACATAAAGAGTGATACCATAAGCAAATTAGGAGAGCCAGGAATAGTTTACCTGCCAGTTCTGTGGAGAAGGGAAGAAGTTATGACTAAAGAAGAGACAGAGAACATTATTAAATGCAAAATGGACAGTTTTGACTATGTTAAATTGAACTATTTTGCACAAACAAAGCCATTTCAACCAAGATTAGAAGAGAAGCACAAATCTGTGAAATAATTTTTACAGGCAGTGTCTCTGATAAAAGTCTCATTTCTAAAATGTATAGAGGACTGAGTCATATTCCTAAGAATACAAGTCATTCCCCAAATGATAATAGGTCAAAGGATGTGAACAGACAGTTCTCAGATGAAGAAACTAAAGCTATCTACAGTCATATGAAAAAAATGCTCTAAATCACTATTGATTAGAGAAATGCAAATCAAAACAATTCTGAGGTACCACATCACACCTATCAGATTGGCTAACATGACAAAACTGGAAAATGATAAATGTTGGAGAAGATATGGGAAAATTGGGACACTAATGCATTGTGGGTGAAGTTGTGAACTGATCCAACTATTCTGGAGAATAATTTGGAAGTATGCCCAAAAGGCTATAAAACTGTGCACACCCTTTGACCCAGCAACAATAACACTTCTAGGTCTGTATCCTAAAGAGATCATAAAATTCAACTCTTTTTTGTGGTGGCCAAGAAATTGAGGGGATACCCACCAATTGAGGAATGGCTGAACAAGTTGTGGTATGTAAATGTAATGAAATACTATTGTTCCATAAGAAATGATGAGCAGGAAGACTTCAGAAAAATCTGAAAATACTTACATGAACTGATGCTGAATGAAGTGAGCAGAATCAGGAGAGCATCATACACTGTAACAGTAATACTGTGTGATGACTAACTTTCATAGACTTAGCTCTTCTCCGCAATGCAAAGATCTAAGGCAACTTCAAAAAAATTCATAATGAAAATGCTATCCACATCCAGAGAAAGAACTTTAGAGTCTGAATGCAGATGGAAGCATACTATTTGCTTTCTCTTTTTGTTGTTTTCTTTTCTTTCTTCCTTCTCGTTGTTTTTCTCATTGGTTCTAATTCTTTTTTTACAACATGATTAATGTGAAAATATGTTTACTATGAATATGTATGTAGAGCCTGTATCAGATTGGATGTCATCTTGGGGTGGGGAGAGGAAGGGGGAGAAAATCTTGAACTTAAAATCTTAAGGAAGAAAATGTTGAAAACTTAAATAAATTTTGAAAAAAGAATGAAAGACAACTGTGTATGTGTTTGTAGTTCTTTTTGTTGTGGCAGAAACAATGTGTATCCTTAAAGCAGGTCTTTCTTATTCCATTCTCTCCTAGCTTTGATCTGTAGTTCATACCTCTGTTAGTTCTTCTGTCTTTGTCTTTTTTATGCTCAAAACCATGCAAAGGTTTCCTATTGTTTATTACTAAAGTTCAAATTTTTAAGCCTGCTCTTCAAGGCTTCCACAACCGGTACCCCTGTACCTCTCCAGAAGGAACCATAAGATAATAGTAATCTTAGAGCTGGCAAGAACCTTTCCTAACCCCCTTCCCCACCTACAACTGACAACCCCCTCCCTTTGAATCCATTGGCTTGTATACATTTTGTGTATACCTGTATACCTGCATTTTGTCACCCACAATAGAATGTAACTCCCTTGAGGGCAGGGGTTTTTCATGTCTTTCCTTGTATCATTAGCAACAAGCACAGTGTCTGACATATAAGAGTTTCTTAATAAATATTTGTTGAATTATAGAGCAAATTTTTAATAATTGGCAGTTGAATAAATGAATGATCCAAACCTAGATAGAATTTATTACTGAGAATTTTGACTTCTTAAAATCCTCTGTTTCTATATATCTATTTTATTGCAATTATATGCAAGAGAGGAGAGAAAGAAATTATAAAACTGTATCCTTTTCCACAAGAGGCCTAGGAAGACAGAAACTCTGTTGGAAGGACAGGTGTTGGCAATCAGAATTAGATGAACTAACACTGTAGGAGAACCTACAGCCTCGAAGCCACATGTGGGCTCCTAAGTCCTTGTCTTCAGCCTTTTGACTGAGTCCAAGTTTCACAGAACACATCCTTTTAAAAGGATGTGTTCTGTGAAGTTTGGACTCAGTCATAGGGCTGAACTTGAGGACCTAAAGGGCTATACGAGTCCTTGAGGCAACAGGTTCCCTACCCCAGCATTGGACCTTTGAAAGAGAGGAAAAGGAACAATAAGGGAAAGCAGCTATAGTATGAGAACGGTCTTGGATTAATGAGGGGGGACAGTGTATGCTGCCATGAAATCCTGGGTCCCAACTGAGGATGCCTGGGGGTGTCTAGTGTTTTCATGTTCTTTTTAATGAGGCCTCTGGGGAGATAAGGGCATGGTAATGGGAAACTGAGAGTGAAGGGAGAAAACATTAACAGAGAGGCCCTTGAGAATAAGAGAAGGAACTATAGAGCCCCACAATCCCCATCCTCTTCCAGAGCCAACTCCCAATGATTGGCTCCTTAAATATTCCCATTTTGCATTTGGTAGGGCACTGTGGTATGAAGGTAGGAAAAGTGTCCTGTGCTTTCTTTCCTTCCCTCTATACTCATTCTCTCTACTTCATATCTAACCTCTAATCTTTGAAAAGCTGCAAGTTTGGGGACAATATTTTGAAACAGACTTCACTACATGGATTAGAGTCAAGGTAAGAGTCTCACTCTCAATGTTTATGGAAAATCAGCAAGTGCTTTGCTAAGGTGAATGAAGTTTAGGTGGCTGAGGGAGGACTTGGGGGAGGGGTCTGAGTGTCTGGAAGTTCTTTTCAAAAGTGATTCAGATTTGGGCCTATCCTACAAGAGGGGAATGTTGAGGATAGGGTGAGAATTGCAAGCCTTCTCTAGCAATGAGATCAAATGACCCTTTCTTTGCTTGAACTGTGTATTGGAGTTGGGGAGGGGTTAGAAATAGTCTGAGAAGCTCAATCATAGCGCTGAAATAGAGTATTAGCACCAGGGACACCCCACAGGAGGAGAGAGGTGTGGGGGTCAAAATAAATGACATTTTTCCAACTGTTGTTTTAACTTTCCTGTCCCTCATTCCAAAGGAAGATACACACTAAAGTCTGTCAGGCTGTTGAAGATGTAATGTATCTTTAGGAAGAAGTAAGAAGGTACGTTTCTGATCAATCCACATCTTGGTTTCACATTGTTCTTACAGATAGCATATGTATTTAGTGGCTTAATCCTTTGTCTCCTACCAATTCTATTAAATTAAAAAATATTAAGCCTATAGAATTTCAAAGTTCAGGAAGCTACAAAGCATAATAATTAGGCAAATATTTCTTTTTTTTAAATGTATTTAATCTTCAACTCATGGAACAAAACAAGCATTACCATAACACAGTACAATGAAAAAGATTATTGCACATGAAACTGCCAATCTACCATGTATAATTTGCTATTCCCTCCAAATATACAACAAATTTATCATCTAAATTATATTTTCCCTTTTTTTCTTCCCTTTCCACCCTCCATCCTAGAGATGGCTACCATTAGACACAAATAGGTATAGATATGTGAAATTATTCTATACATCATTTTATATATCAATTCTTTCTCTGGATGAAGATAGTATCTTTCTTCACATGGCCTTTATTTTTAATTTCTGTATTTATAATAGTTAAAATGACTTAGTCACTCAAAGTCATTCTTAAAACAGTTATTGCTGTCACTGTAAACAATGTTCACTTGGTGTTGCTCACTTCCCTCTTCATCTTTTCATACAAGTCTTTCCATGCCTTTCTAAGATCACTGATCTCACATCATTTCTTATAGCACAGTAAGTGGTTGGCTTAAGATTGAAACCCTAGTATTCTGATAACAAAAAGTGGTTTTCCCATGAAGTAGAGTTGATGCATTTAGTTATGTTTTATTTTTATCCAAACATATCTCAGAGGCATTTAGGGAAGATGGACTTTTTTCCTTTCTTGAGAGAGGGAATTTTTGCACCCCAGAGACCTGGAAGATACCCTTTAAAGTGAAGACTAGAACCCCAGAAGATCTGGGGCATAGGACTATGAAGGAATAAAGATAATCTGCAGGAAATGAGTCTGAGTCATAGTGGCAGTGTCACCCCCTTCCTGCCCGTAGTATTTCTTTACAGTATGACTATCCTAACAGTGGTTGGTAGATGGTCAAAGTCAGTGGATACATTGCAGAATCAACTAGAAATTTAGAATTTAAGCAAACTTCTGGAAATGAGTTGGGGCATGGAGATCCATTCCAGGGAAAGTAGGGGTATAGGACACTGTGTTAGGCACTCTGTGAGAAATAAAGGAGTAAAAACTTTTTTGCTACCATGACAACATATATTCTACATATGACTTAATGATATCAGTGCTCTTTAGAGCTTATACACTTATTCCAATGCTGCTGCCATAGCTAATAAGTCTTTGAAATCTCTTCAGGCTATGAAACATACTTTTGAAAGGCCATAATGAGATTAAATATTCAGCCTTTTCAGGGAATTAACTGTGGAGCCCTTTCTCAATCCATCTTTTCATCTCCCCAATCCAGGCTCAGACTCAGCACCAACATAAAATAACATAACAATGGAAAATCAGACCAGCACCTATGAGTTCCTACTCCTGGCCTTCTCCAATCACCAAGAACTCTTGTTCCCACTGTTCCTAGCCCTATACCTGGCAGCTCTCCTGGGGAACCTGCTGATCCTAGTTGCTGTTGGCTCAAACCCACACCTCCATACACCCATGTACGTGTTCCTGGGCAACCTGTCCCTGGCAGATCTCTGCTTCACCTCCACTACAGTGCCCAGGCTGCTCTATGCCCTGCTGACAGGGGACCAGACCATCACGCATTCAGCCTGCCTATCTCAAGTCTTCTTTTTCCTGATGGCAGGTAATTTGGACAGCTATATGTTAGCTGCCATGGCATGGGACCAATATGTAGCCATAAGTAAGCCACTGCACTATGCTATAGTGGTGACCCTGCCATGATGTATGTTGTTGCTGGGGGCTGTGTGGGTGGGCACAGCCCTGCATTCTCTGCTCCACACAACTCTCCTTGCTCATCTCACCTTCTGTGACAATCGTGTTCTCCCATATTTCTTCTGTGATGTCCATCCTTTGTTACATCTTGCCTGCTCTGACACCTCCCTCAATTACCTGGTAGCTATAGTTGAGGGTGGTTGTGTAATCATTGGGCCTGCTGTTTTCCTTATGGCCTCTTATGTCTTCATTGGAACTGCTGTTTGTCAAGTTCGAGCCCCTGGGGGTTTCCACAAGGCATTTTCCACTTGTGGATCCCATCTAATGGTTGTTGTTCTTTTCTATGGAACTGTAGTGGCTGTCTACCTGAAGCCACCAAGTCAGGCTGAGGGCCAAAAGGAAGACCAAGATCTTGTGGCCACAGTCATGTTCTCTGTGGTGGCTCCAACACTAAACCCTTACATCTATAGTCTGCAGAACCGAGAAATCAAAGCAGCCCTGGCAAAGGTGTTTATGGGGAGTCAGGGGTAGGGTCTTGGTGAGCAAATGGCCAGTGTAGGATCCCTGCTGGAGTTTGCCTTTCTTTGTTTTTTTCTCATCAATTAATTTCCTCAGCAGTCAGACAACTATAGACTGACACAGACATATTCACATACTCAAGTTAGACATTTTTATGCAATGGAAGCAATTTTATTTCAGGCTTGGGGACAGAGTAAGAGAGAATCAATATCTAGGACTAGAACTCTTTCTGCTAGTCTCCCTTCAAAATCCTTCAGCTTTGAGGGCCTCTTCCTAACCTTGAATTTTATCCCCTTCTTGGCTTCAGTTCTCCTCTCTCTACTTCTGCAAGAAGGTCATCTCATCTTTATATTTGCTTCTACCTAAGTCTGAAGTGATCCTGTGTAGGAATGAACTGTATGACCTTTTAGAGGCAGGAAGGATCATGCCAGATTTCTACCTGATACAAAGCTCTCTAATAAGACAGTTACCCGTGATCCATTAAGCATCTTCCCCCTGAATTGCTACTTGAGAGATGTTTGATATTTAGATTTTAAGGATCCTTCCTAGGACTTGGTGCCCTCACAATTTTCTATCCCACTTCTCTCAACAGTAAAGCAACAGCACACAGACACATAAGTTTTCAGTTGGGCATCTTCCTGCAACACAAGCTACTTTATATTAATCTTGAAGAACTAAATAGATGGTTCCTGAAAACCCTCAAACAAAAAAAAAATTAGAGACATGATCTCTTTCATTAATTCCATCTTCTCTATTCCTACTGCCACTATCCTAGTTGAGATAGTTTCTCAGGCATTGCATGGCTCAGACAACATATAGTCTAGAATGATACTTTGGGTGTTTAGAAATCTAGAACATCAGAAGGTTGAAGGCACTTCAGAAGTTAAATTGTCCAACCCCAAACCCCGGATAGGTCAACTATTGTCTCCAAAATGCTCTCAATAAAAACTCACACAAGCTACACTGAAAGATCTCCAAGCAATGGGAACTCATTACTTATTGAAAGTGCTTTTCCCTCTTGGAGAATGCTACAAATATCTGGTAAATTAATGAAAGAACAATGAATGAATGAAGCTGCATTTTCATGCTGAGGACTGTAAGGAATCCCACACCATTGGTATCAAGGTTACCAAAATTCTTCAATAAAAATCATGAACAAGACAAAGAAATTTGAATTCTTTGAGACAAGCCAATAATAGACTTGTACAAAGCTAAATATAAACAGGAAGTATTTTTTAATACCCAAGGTGAAATTCACAAAATTTCAGAGTTGTAAAGGAGTTTAGAGATCATTTAGTGTGTCACTCTCTCATTTTACTTATGAGGAAACTGAGGTCCAGGGAGGTTTTGAGACTTCTCCAAGATCACAGCTAGTTAATGTCAGACCTGGGGCTAAAAATAAGTTTACTTATTCCCAGTCCAAGACCCTGTCCAGGACACTACAAGATTGCTAAGTACCAATGGAAATCTACATTTTTCTAGCAGAAAGAAAAAATGAATAAGAAACCAGTCGATTTTTTTTCTTAATGGAAGGAAATTGGGTATAAACAAGAACCTTGAGGGAATAAAATTTAAGAGCTGAAAATGATCAACTGAAAAGAGCCAAGAAGTTCTTAAATTCTCTTAATCCAGTGGATCAGATTTAAGAAGCAGTCTTTTTCCTTCTCTTTCTTGGGAAAGGAGGATGTTCCTATACACTTTCCTGATGAGGGTGAGGTCAAAAGTAGTAACTCAAGAATAATGATTCAGTCATAGTCATTGCAGAATGTGGCTGTTACTTTGCACAGCCCCCTTCACTCAGCATTAGTCTATACAAGTCTTTCCAGGTTTTTCTGAAGTCCCCCTACTCATTTATTTTTGGTGAGGCAATTAGGGTTAAGTGACTTGCCCAGAGTCACACAGCTAGTGAGTGTTATGTGTCTGAGGCTGGATTTGAACTCAGGTCCTCATGACTCCAAGGCCAGTGCTCTATGCACTTGGCCACCTACCTGCCCCTACTCATCATTTCTTATAGTACAGTAGTATTCCATTACATTCATATGCCACAACTTGTTCAGCCATTCCTCAATTGATGGACATCCCCTCAATTTCCAATTCTTTGCCCTCACAAAAAGAGCTGCTATAAATATTTTTGTAAATGTGGGTCATTTTCCCATTTGTATGATTGCTTTGGGATATAACCTAGAAGTGCTATTGCTGGGTCAAATGGTTAGCCCTTCTCAGCAATGCAAAGATCTAAGACATTGCCAAAGTCTCATGATGGAAAATGCTGTCCACATCCAAAGAAAGAACTATGGAGTTTGAATGTAGATCAAAGAATACTATTTGCTATTTTTTCTTCTGTTTTGTTTTGATTCCTCTTTCTGATGGTTCCTCCTATTGGTTCTAATTCTTCCTTACAACATCACTAATGTGAAAATATGTTTAATAGGAATGTATATGTATAGCCTATATCAGATTGTGAGCCATCTTGGGGAAGGAAGGAGGGAGGAATGGGGAGAAAATTTTAAAACTCAAAAGCTTATGGAAGTGATTATTGATAAATCAAAATAAATTAATAAAAAAGAATAATAACTCAAGCAGTAACTCTAGACAGAGTCACACACTCTGCCTTTTCAGGTGGTCAGACAGATGGAAATGGTTTCATACGACTAAATCTTTTTCTCTAATAGTAGGGCTAGAAATTGACCAGAAGTCTTAAATTCTGAAAAAGGAATCATTTAAGAAGTGAGTAACAGAGACACACCTTCATTTCCATTGTACTCCCTCTTTTTAAAAATAATAATAGAGATATGGATTGAACCTGTGATTAAATTGGTACCAGAAACTCTCTGAATGAGCAAAGTGCCTCTACCAGTGAAGGCTGAAACTTTCTCTGCAGCATAGAGTCAGAGAAATGAGAGCTTCAGTGACTTGCCCAAAGTCACACTGCCAGAATATGTCAGAGGTATGAGTTAAACCCAGGTCTTCCTGGTTCCTATTATGCTATTATTGTGCATGATAATACAAATTTTTGTTAAAATGATTATAATTTTGATCAGTTCCTTCAATACTTCAGCATATCAGAAACTGAAACACTCATAGTCACATTTTACACAATTTCCAAGTCTGGGTCTACTGGGGTTTTTGTAAAGTTCAGAAATGCACCAAACTGTCACAAGATCTCTCATACCTACTCACATTATCCCACCTACTGGCATACCTGTGTAATAAGCCCTGGAACCCTGGCCTCCGTCCACTTTTTCTGACTGGTAGTCCATGTCACAATTTCTTAACGTGGGCTCTACCAAAAACACACTGCCCTTGTACCCAACACAGAATCAACTTTATGGATCTCGAATTGGAGACCTTCCTGAGCTCACACTCCAAGAAAGGAAATGGGTTTTAGGCTCTGAATGCAAAAGCACTAACTGCCTACAAATGTATTTAGTCATCAGTACCTGTTTGCTCTTCCTAGCATCACATTTTCATGTGCCCCACCCCCCAAATCATTCTGAGTCTCTTTCTTCCATGCTCTCTTTTTCCTCTGTTTCATCCTCTAACAGCTTAAGATAATTATAAGCTATTATCATGGAAATTGTAGAATCACAGATTCAGAATTCAATTAAATTTGACAAATGTTTATCAATTTCCTATTATTAAAAAGTTACCTTACAGAGCATCTAATCCAAGCTCCCTTTCAGAACTACAACTTATTATATGTCTAATAATTGGTCAAATAACCTCTCCTTGAACTCTTTAAGTAATGGGGAGATCAGCACATCCCAACATAGTCCATTCCATTGTTGGGACGGTTTTACTGGTTCCAGAGATCTTTTTTTTTCAAAATGTTTTATTAATTTATTTTGCATTACCAACAATCACTTCCATAAGATTTTGAGTTTTAAATTTTTCTCCCCGACCCATCGTACCTCCCTCCCCAAGATGGTGCGCAATCTAAGTCTATCAAAGTTAGTCATCCCTCAATGTGGCTGTTACTGTGCACAGCGTTCTCCTGGTTCTGCTCACTTCACTCAGCATCAAACCATACACGTCTTTCATGGTTTATCTGAAGTCTGCCTGTTCATCATTTCTTATAGCACAATAGTATTCCATTACATTCATATATCACATTCACAATTATGATTAATTTCTGTGTCCTTTTCTCTATCCTCCCCTCCCATATGCTTTTCTTTCTCTTTTCTCCTTTTCCCTCCTCACTAATGTTTTGCTTTTGACCACTGTCTTCCTCAGTCCCACCTCTCTTCTATTAGCCCCTTCCCTTTTCTTTCCCCCTTTCCCTCCTACTGCCTATAGGGTATGTTAGATTTCTATACCTAACTGATTATGTTATTGCCTTCTTGAGTCAAATCTGATGAGAGTAAGGTTCAAACAAAGCTCATCTCCCTCCTTTCTTTCCCTCTACTAGAATAGGTTTTTGTGCCTTTTTGTCTCATGTGATTTACCCTTGTCTGCCACCTCCTTTCCTTTTCTCTCAGTACATTTTCTTAGTTAGATGACATTAATTCCCTTACTTGGATCCATTTAACCCATTTGATTAGATTTTTTTTTCATCATTACATCAAAATCAATTTATACCCATCCCCTTTCTGTGTACCCCTTTAACATGGTGTAATAACAATACAGTCCTCAAGAGTTACAAGTGTCATCTTCCCTGTAGGGATGTAAACAGTTTGCCCTTATTAATAACACATTTTTTTCTGTACCATTTACTTTTTTATGTCTCTCTTGAGTCTTGTATTTGAAAATCAAATTTTCTGTTGAGCTCTGGTCTTTTTATCAGGAAGGTATGAAAGTCCCCTATTTCATTGAATATCTATCTCCTCCCCTGAAAAATCATGCTCATTTTCATTGGGTAGTTGATCCTTGGTTGTAATGCAAGTTCTTTTGCCTTATGGAATATCATATTCCAGACCCTATGATCTTTGGATGTAGAAGCTGCAAGGTCCCATGTAATCCTGACTGTGGTTCCATGATGTTTAAATTGTTTCTTTCTGACTTGCAGTATTTTCTCTTTGACCTGGTAATTTTGGAATTTGGCTACTATATTCCTTGGCATTTTCAACTTGGGATCTCTTTCAGGAGGTTATTGGTAGTTCCTTTCTATAACTATTTTGCCCTCTGGTTCTAGGACCTCAGGGCAGTTTTCCTTTATGATTTCTGGAAAGATACTGTCCAGGCTCTTTTTTTTCATCGTGATTTTCAGGTAGACCAATAATTTTTAAATTGTCTCTCCTCGATTGATTTTCCAGGTCAGTTGTTTTAACAATGAGATATTTTACATTTTCATCTATTTTTTCATTCTTTTGTTTTTGTTTGACTGATTCTTGCTCTCTCATAGAGTCATTAGTTTCCATTTGCTCAATTCTAATTTTTAACAAATTGTTTTCTTCTATTAGATTGTGTACCTCCTTCCCCATTTGGCCAATTGTATTTTTTAGGGACTTGTTTTCAGTTGGCCAATTATCATTTTTATTTTCCACAGTTAATTTTTGTCCTTCCTTTTCCAGGCTATTGACTCTCTCTTCTATACCTCTCATTTCTTTTCCCATTTTTTCTTCTACCTCTTTCATTTGACTTTTAAAATCCTTCTTGAGCTCTTCTAAGGAGGCTTTTTGGACTTCTGACCAGTTCATATTCCCTTTTGAGGTTCCAGATGTGGGTTTGTTGACAATGTTGTCCTCGTCAGAATTTCTATCTTGATCTTTACTCTTCCCATAACAAGAGTCTATCTATGTTTCTTTTTGCTCATGGTGTTTGCTTATTTCCTGGTCTTTAAAGAGATGGGGCTCTCCTGTTGGGAGGCAGAGGGCACTGACCCAAGCTTCTTGTGTTGGGAGCCTAGGGCCTGGTCATTGGCTTTGTGTGCTGGGGCCTCCAATGTTGGCAGTTGGAGGCTGTAGGATTCTGGCAGCTTACTTGGTGTTGGGCTGGAATCAGCAACACTGGAACTATCGGGGTAGGATTGGGTAGTGTGGCTCCTGGAGATTTCCTGCTCACCCAGGCCTTTCCTTCCTTTTGCTTTCTTCAGCTCCTCTCAGATGGATATTATAGGATGTTTATCCATTAGGGGCCCCTTGGAGCACTGCTTCCCTTAGTTTTGCTGAGGAACTGGGAGAGTCAGTTGCTGTAGAATGCTGAGGCATCTGGTGGTTTTCTGAGCTGGTTTCCACCAATTCCTCCACCCTCAATGAGGCACTCAGGGGTCCAGGGGTTGGTGTTTGCCTATTCCACCAGCTGGGCTTCAGGATCTCCTCCTGGTATGCTGAGGTGGGGCTTTCTGCTAACTTGCTTGGATGCCTCCCGTTCTGTACCACTTTCCTTCTCCCAGGGTAAGAGGGACGTTTCCAGTTAATCCCACAAGCTACCTGGGCTACTGGACTGCTGCACCCCATCTTTCTTCTGGTTTAGCTGTTCCAGGGTTTTTCCTGGGATGATATTTCTTGGGCTTTCAGGGGTTAATAAGGGAGGGTCAGAGAGACTCAACTCTTACTCCAACATCTTGGCTTCTGGCAGTTCTGGACATATTCAAGCAAGGTTGGAATATATTTCTTTTAATTATCGGACCTTGCTTAAGCCAAATAGCAAAAGAGGTCCAAAAAGCCAATGAGGAGAAGAATGCCCTAAAAAGCAAAATTGGACAAATGGAAAAGGAAGTCCAAAAGCTTACTGAAGAAAATACTTCCTTAAAAATTAGAATAGAGCAATTGGAAGCTAGTGACTTTATCAGAAATCAAGACACTCTAAAACAAATCCAAAAGAATGAATAATTAGAAAACAATGTGAAATATCTAATTGGAAAAAAAAACTGACCTGGAAAATAGATCCAGGAGAGAGACTTTAAAAATTATTGGACTATCTGAAAGCCGTGATCAAAAAAAGAGCCTAGACATCATGTGTTCAAGAAATTATCAAGGAAAACTGCCCTGATATTCTAGAACCTGAGGGCAAAATAGAAATGGAAAGAATCCATCGATCACCACCCTAAAGGGATCCCCAAAGGAAAACTCCTAGGAATATTGCAGCCAAATTTGAGAGTTCCCAGGTCAAGGAGAAAATATTACAAGCAGCCAGAAAGAAACAATTCAAGTATTGTGGAAACACAATCAGGATAACACAAGATTTAGCTGCTTCTACATTAAGGGACTGCAGGGCATGGAATATAATATTCCAGAGGGCAAAGGAGATAGGATTACAACCAAGAATCACCTACCCAGCAAAACGGAGTATAATCCTTCAGGGGAAAAAATGGTCATTCAGTGAAATAGAGGACCTTCAAACATTCTTGATGAAAACATCAGAGCTGAATAGAAAATTTGATTTTCAAATACAAAACTCAAGTGGAACATGAAAAAGTAAACAGGAAAGAGAAAATCATAAGATATTTATTAAGGTTGAACTGTTTACATTCCTGCATGGAAAGATTATATTTGTAACTCATGAGACCTTTGTCAGTATTAGGGTAGTTGGAGGGGAAAAAACTATATGTAAGTATACATAGATATAGATAGATAGAGGGCACAGGGTGAGTTGAAAATGAAGGGGTCATATCTGGAGAATAAAATTAAGGGGTGAGAGAGGATTATACTAGGAGAAGGAGAAAGGGAGAGGTCGAATGGGGTAAATTATCTTACAAAAAAACAGAAAAGAAAAGGCTCTTACAGTGGAGGGGCAATGGGGGAAGGTAAGAGTGAATGAGTGAACCTTATTTTCATAGAATTTGACATAAGGAGGGAATAACATACACACTCAATTGGGTATGGAAATCTGTCTTACCCTACAGGAAAATGTGGGGGAGGGGCAGGGAGTAGGGGGATGATAGAGAGGAGGGCAGATTGGGAAAGGGGGTAATCTGAGGAGGGTCAGAGTCAAAAGAAAGAATAGAATAAATGGGGAGGTGGGATAGGATTAAGGGAAATAGAGTTAGTTTTTTAACAGCATGTCTACTATGGAAGTGTTTTGCATAACTGCACATATATAACCTGTATTTAGTTGCTTGCCTTATCAATGAGGGTGGGTGGGGAGGAAGGAAGGGAGAAAATTTGGAACCCAAAGTTTTAAAATCACATGTTTAAAAAAATGTTTTCACATGCAACTGGGAAATAAGAAATACAGGAAATGGGGTACAGAAATCCATCCTGCTCTACAGGAAAATTAAAGGGGAAGGGGATAAGGAGGGGGAGAGAGAAAGGGAAGGCAGACTAGGGGAAGGGGTATTCAGAATGCATGCCATCTTGGGGTCAGGGTGGGGCGAGATGGGATGAAAATTTGGAACTCAAAATTTTGTGGAAGTAAATGTTGAAAACAAAAAAATAAATAAAAATTACCATAAAAAATAAAATAAAATTGCTTGGACAATAAAAAAAAAAATTATTGGACCTAATTCTTCCTTCTGCCAAAACAGAAAGCTCCCACTTCCTAAGTCACTAACTCCCTTTGCTTTTCACTCCTTCAGGGTCCTACACAGTGACTTGTTTTTATATGAAGACAATCTTAAAAGATTATGATTCCTTAGATTGACACATTTTAAGGGGAAAGATCCAAGTCTAATAAATCTCAAAAAGAGGAATTTGTACTTTTTCACTGAATGGCATGACACTAGAATTAATCTGTCTTTTCTAATATAGCCAGGGACTATCTTTCTGCTTGGATTTTTATTCCTAACTCTTAGCAGAGTTCCGAGCGCATAGTAGGTGCTTAATAAACACTTCTTGATTTGACATTTTTATAATTTAGAATAAATCAGTTAAAGGATTTTTCCATACAATGTTATAAGCCAAGGCAGGGAGAAACACCAGTTGGTAGAAATAGATGTATGTCTCTATGGGGCAAATGGGTTTTTGAATATGAGCCATTTTCCACACTGTGCATAGTATAAGGAAAACACATGATCATGCTAGATTCATAACCAGACAGCCCTTAGTCTTGGAGGTATTTTATTGTACTTTAGGGAAAAGGAGAAAGATTTACTCTGATAGTCATTGGCTTGAGATACAAGAGACAGTGGATTTTATTTGACTTTTGGTTGACTTCGCACAGTAAGTAAAACTTAGGTATTTGATGTGGTTGCTCATTTACTTGAAGCGTAAACTTTTTGGAAATGGCACTACTTATGTCCAAAAAGGAAACTACAGTGCCCCTCTCACCACCCTTACAGCTACGACCACTATTCTCTATAATACTGGTGTTGAAATTGTACATAGAAATGGATCACAAATTAACAATGTCTCAGTGATATTGTATTTTTACTTATTTTGTTAACCCTTTCTAAATTACATTTTAATCTTGTCCAAACTATACTCCATCCAGGACTGTTGCCAGCTGCACCTGGCCCATGAGCTGCATGTTTGATGCCTCTGCTCTATGTTATGTGTCTTAGAGATACATGTGAGCAATTGTCTTCATTCCCTGCATATTTACCTTTAAAGTTCTGTTAATCAGATTCAGCTTTTACTAGGAAAATGTGATTTTAATAGCCCTTGCTAGGTATGTTCCAACCATGGCCAAGAATTCAGCATTCCTAAACCCTTATCTGTAGTCCAGAAACAAATCCTTTTGTAAGACATCATCTCTTTGCCCAGTTGTGTATTTCTCTAGGCACATTTTCTATTCAGATGCCCCTTCTCTTATGAGTAGCTGCAAGAAAAATACCATTGTACCCTTATGACTTTCAGTTTCTTGCCCAAAACTTCATAATTTCTATCAAAGTTTTCTAGGTAGCATATGTCTGTATGTATCCATTTTGTGTATACCTGTATATGTGCATTTTGTTACACCCAATAGAATGTAGCTCCCTTGAGAGCAAGGGTTTTTTTTCATGTCTGCCCTTGTATCCTTAGCACGAAGCATGATATCTGTCACATAGTAGTTTCTAATAAATACTTGTTCAATTATAGAGTAAATTTTTAATAATTAGCAGTCGAATAAATGAATGACCTAAACCTAAGTAGAATTTGTTTCTGAGAATTTTGACTTCTGGAAATCCTCTAAGTTTCTACATGTCTATTTTACTGCAGTTATGAGCAAAATAATAGAGAAAGAAATGACAAAACTAGATTCTTTTCCACAAGTGGCCTAAAAGGACAGAAATCCTTTTGGAAGGGCAGGTGTTGGTGGACAGAATTGTGTGAACTTAGCACTGGAGCTTTGAAAGAAAGGAGAAGGAATAATGAGAGAAGCCAGCCAATAGTGTGAGAACTGTCTTGGATTAATGAGAGAGGAGAGTGTATGCTGCCATGAAATCCTGGGTCCCAACTGAGGATTTCTAGGGGTGTCTGGTGTTTTCGTGTTTTTTTTTTTAATGAAGCCTCAGGGGAGATAAGGGCATGGTAATGGGAAACTGAGAGTCAAGATAGAAAACATTAACAGAGAGGCCCTTGAGAATAAGAGAATGAAGTATAGAGCCCCTCAATCCCCATCCAATTCCAGTGCCAACTCCCAATGATTGACCCCTTAAATACTCCCATTCAGCCCTTTGGCAGGGCACTGTGATATGAAGGTAGAGAAAGTGTCCTGTGCTTTTTCTCACCACCTCTGTCCTCATTCTCTCCATTTCATCTCTAACCTCCAATCTTTGAAAAGCTGCAGACTTAGGGACAATATTTTGAAACAGATTTCTCTACATGGATTAGAACCAAGGTAGGACTCACCCTCTGAACATTTATGGAAAATCACTAAGTACTTTGCTAAAATGAGTGAAGTTTAGATGCCTGAGGCAGGAGTAGTATAGAGGTGTGTCTGAGTGTCTAGAAGTTCTTTTCAAAAGTGATTTAGATTTGGGCCTATCCTATAAGAGGGGAATGTTGAGTATAGGGTGAGAATTGCAAGCCTTCTCTAGTAATGAGATGAAATGACACTTCCTTTGCTTGAAATGTGTGTTGGGGTTAGAGAGGGGTTAGAAATAGATTGGGAAGCTCAATCATAGGGCTAAAGTAGAGTATTAGTACCAGGGACGCCCTGGAGGAGAGAGGCCTGGGGTTCAAAATAAAGGACGTTTTTCCAACTGTTGTTTTAGTTTTTCTGTCCTTCATTCCAAAGGCAGATACATACTGAAGTCTGTCAGGCTACTGAAGATATAACATGTCTTTAAGAAGAAGTGAGAAGGTGCTTTTCTGATCAATCCACATCTTGGTTTCAAATTGTGCTTACTGGCAGCATGTGTACTTAGTGGCTTAATCTTCTGTCTCCTATCAATTCATTTAATTTTTTAAGAAAATTATTAAGCCTCTCGAATTTCAAAGTTTACGAAGCTAAGTAGGATAATAATTAGGCAAAAACTTCTTTTTTAAAATTTATATAATCTTTAATTCACAGAACACAACAAGCATTACCATAACACTGTACAATAAAAAAAGATTGCCTATGAAACTGCCATTCTACCATGTATAACTTGCTGTTCCCTCCAAATTTACAACAAAGTTATCATGTAAATTACATTTTTTCCTTTTTTTCTTCCCTTCCCCCCCTCTATCCTAGAGATGGCTACCATTAGACCCAAATAGGTAAAGATGTGTTAAATTATCCTCTCCATACTTTTACTTATCAGTTCTATCTCTGGATGCAAATAGCATCTTTCTTCACATGGCCTGTATTTTTAATTTTGTATCTTTGTAATAGTCAAAATGACCTAGGTGCTCAAAGTCGTTCTTAAAACAATATTGCTGTCACTGTATACAATGTTCACTTGGTTCTGCTTGCTCCCCTTTTCATCTTTTCATACTTCTTTCCATGCCTTTCTAAGATCATTGATATCATCATCTCTTACAGCGTAGTAGTATTCCTTCACAGCCATACACCACAACTTGTTCAGCCATTCCCTAATCGATGAGGATCTCTACAGTTTCCAGTTCTTTACCACCACAAAAAGAACTGCTATAAACATTCCACTCACATTCAAAGTTATAATTACTATTTGTGAATTTCCCTCTATCTTATTTTTACTCACTATATTCTTTCCCAGCTTGTTCTTACCCTATCCCTGTTACCATATCTTCTCCCTCTACCTTTCCACACTTCATTCCACCCTCCAAGGGTCCCCTCATTCCCTCCTTCCATCCCCTCCCAAATCTCAATCCACACACCCCTCTAAAAGAAAGTTCCCTACCCTGTCCCCCAGTTTTCTCAGCTTTCTACATATTCAAAAGACTTGTACACCTTCCAGACATACATTTTGTTTCTTCTTCCACCCAGATGACAGTACAGCAAAGTTCCAATATTACCAGCCCTCCACCCCCACCTGCTTCTTCTGTATTACTTCTTCCTTTTATGTACCATTTTTATAATATAATTGCTCCCTCTTACCTTTTCCTGCCCAATTTTGATTTTTAGAATCACTCCATCACACACAACTCAGCCCCAACCTTTCTTTAGAACTGTCTTAGTAATGATGACAGTTTTAAGAATTCTGATTATCTATGTGCGTGTGTGTGTGTGTGTGTATGTGCGTGTATGACTTATAATTTGTCTTTAATGTTTTCCTTATATTTTTTTCTGGATATTTTATATTGAATTTTCTATTGAATTCTGGTCTTTTTGTTACAGATACCTGAAAGTCTTTTAGTTTGTCAAATGTCTTTTTTTTTTCACTCAGGCTTATACTCAACTTTCTGGGTAAATTATTCTTGGATGCAACTCTAGCTCTTTTCCTCTTTGAAATGTAATGTTCCAAGACCTACAGTCTTTTAGAGTAAAAATTTTTTGGTCTTATGAAATCCTGACTATTTCCAGAGTATTGACATTGTTTCTTGGTTTTTTTTGGTTTTTTGGTTTTTTTTTTCTTGTAGATTGCAATACTTTCTCCTTAGCCAGAGTTTTTAAACTTGTCTATGACATTCTCGTATGTTTTCTTCCTGGGATCTCTATCAGGTGCTGAATGATAGATTTTTTTTTCTATTTCTACTTTGCCATCTTGTTCTAGGATTTCAGGGAAATTTTCCTTAATAACTTCTTGGAATATTGTATCCAGATTAATTTTTTTTCTCCTCATCATGTTCTGGTAGTCTGACAAACCTTATGTTGTCTTTCCTTGATATGTTCTCCAGATCAATTGTTCTTCTAATGAGATCTTTCATGTTCTCATCTATTTTTTCTGTTTTTATTATGTCTTAGTGTCTTATGACATCGTTTGATTCCACTTGCCTAATTCTAATTTTCAAGGAGTTATTTTCCTCCTTCAGAATTTGGACCTCCTTTTTCCAATTGGTTAACTGCTTTTCATACTTTTCTTGGATTGTTTCTATTTTTCCCTAATTTTTCCTATATCTCTCTTATCTAGTTTTTAAATTCTTTTTTAATTTCTTCCAAGAATTCTTTTTGTGATTGTGACCATTTGATATTATAAAGTAGTATAATATGTACTGGAGATGATACAAATCATAGAGAAGACACATTTTGCCTTTACATTTCGCCTAGTAGGGGAATATAGCATATTTGGCTGCTAAAATGGATCAATTATCTTTGATTTTGTCAATATGAATACTACTTATAACAAAAGCAATCCCAGTTCTATCATTTGGGATAGGCTTTGGGAGCTGCTAAACTAAAAAATTAACTACTCTACGAGTGTCTTTGCTTTGAGCCTCTCACACTTTAGCTAGGCTGGTCCTCATACAATCCTAGGTGTTACTGCATGAGGCCCAAGACTCAATTTCATAGCACTTCTCCCCCTGAAGTTATTGTTATTAAATATATGCCTCATGTGAAAATGGCCCCAGTAAGAGAAAAAAAGTACTTTTTAGCAGTGGGGTTGTGATCCCAGGCCTTCACTAGGAAAGGCCACTCTCTCCCTTATGGCCACCAATGTTGTCCCTCATTGTCATGCTCCTAATGAAAGAACTCAAAGAAATATAAGGACAGGGTCAACCATAGGTATTCATGAGAGAGATTTTCAGAGCAGTCAGATGCAGCTTTTAACAGACTAAAAAGAAATGATTAGGATTAGATGCCTGTTGAATCTCTCTACAATAAGGCAGGGAGAGGGGAGGGAGTTCTTCAGTTCCTCAGTGTTGTTTTTTCCCCTTAGCTTTCTTGCTGCAGGAGCGAGCACCTATGCTAAGAAGCATAATCTTATACCTTAGTACCTGTTCCTTTCCTTGTTACATTTCATGGCCTCCCTTGGAGGAACTCCCTCTGAGGAAAGGAGTTATCGGATGCTACCATCCTGATTCTGCTTTGTGTATTAAGGGAAAGCATCACTGCCTCCCTTCACTCCCCATCCAAAACTCCTGGAAACCCCACCCACCCAAGCATGCAGACCTGCTCTGAGTTAAGTTTCCTCTCTTCTGTCACTGGGAAGAGACATAAGTCTCAAGGTCTTTAGAGACTTAGTCACCCTTGCCAGAGTCCAGCCTTCACCAGAAGGGCTATCACAGTCAGAAAAGAGATATAACCATACTTGAAACCCTTTGAGCTTGATATAACCTGTCAGCATTTTAATTCTGCTGGCATAACCTTTGCACAACAATAACGCATCAGAGTAAGGTTTTAAATCAAGTGTTGTATGTACAAATGACTGTAATCCCTGATGATTCAGAGGTCTAAATTAGTTAAATTTATTATTGATCAAAGGATCAAGGAAGGTTTCTTTCTGAAATTGGCCTTTGACCTGGTATTTAAATAATGTATAGGAATTTAACAGCAATCGAATGATATTTTAGGCACGAGGACTTTTGTGAGCAGAGGTACAGAGATGGAGGAGTTCAGGTTGTATTTAGGCCCCTGTGAATACTCTAATTTGGGGAGAAAATGGTTTAAATCTAGGAAGGTAGGATGGAGTCAGAAGGGCTTAAATGCTAGACGAAAGGACCTTAAGTCTGTAAATAGGGAGCCATAGGAGGATATGGAGCAGGAGAAAATGGGAGAATTCCAATGCAGAGGAAAAATGTGTTAGCAATATGAAGGATGAATTGAAGCTCTCAAGGAGCTTACATCAACTAAGTGATCGATTCTGCTTGAATACCCACCTTATGCACCTTGTCTTCCTTTAGACTCAAAGAGGACCAAAATGACGTCATGATGTCAGGGTCAATGTATAGTCCAACTGTAGCTGATCAGAACAATATATGAACATTTGGAATGGAGATGTCTCTAAATTTTAAAATGATAAAATAGTAAAATGAAATGGGTGATGTATTTTGACTTGAGCATAAATTGGATTTAAGTAAGGCAGAATTGCATGAAGTTGTCAGCCTCAGATTCTCCAAGAGTCACCAGAACCCTTGGGAAAAAGAAAGAAAAAAAGTTTATGTGATAGGCATGTAAAGATGCATCACCTAAATGAAATGTAAAAATTATGTAGACATTGATTAAAAAACACCAAGTATGAACTAAACTCATATCTTTTGTACATCAGATTATGAAGAAAAGTGTTATCTCTATTCTGACTCATAGGAAATATGAGTGGTTTTTTATTTGTGCTGTTAGCAGTTAAGAATTAACAATCCAAACATCAATGAACTTGCTGAACAATCAAAGAACAAACATTTATTATCTACTATGTGCCAGGACCTATGCTATGTGCTGGGGATGCAACAAGAGGCAAAAGACAGTCCCTGCCCTCAAGAAACTTACAGTCTACCAGGTAAGATAAGATGCATACAAATGTACACAAATCAAGCTATATAAAAGATAAATAGGAAATAATTAAGAGAGGGAAGGCACTAGAATTAAGAGTGGTTGGGGAAGGCTTCCAGTAGAAGATGGGATTTTTAGTTGGGACTGAAAGGAAGCCAGGGAGGTCAGTAGGTAAAGCAGAGCAGGGAGAGCATTCCAGGCATGGGAGACAGCCAAAGAAAATGCCATGACATGAGAGATAACAGCCAGGAGGCCAGTGTCACTGGACTGAAGAGTGTATGTTGGGGAGTAAGGTGTAAGAAGACTGGAAAGGTCAGAGGGGGCTAGCTTATGAAGGACCCAGAGGATTTTGTGTTTGACCCTGAAGGCAATAGGGAACCGTTGGAGCTTAGTGAGTAGAAGTTGATGTGTTTGGACCTGCACTTTAGGGAAATCACTTTAGTGCCTGAATGAAGGAAGGATTGGGATGGGGGAGAGACTTGAGACAGGCAGACCCACAAGCAGGCTATTACAATACTTCAGGGATCACATGATGATGAGTGGCACCACAGTGTGGCAGTGTCAGAGGAGGGAAGAGGGCCACTTTGAGAGTTATTGCAAAGGTGAAATCAACAGACTTTAACAGATTCATTTGGAGGGCAGGTGCAGGAGGGTGAGAAAGAGTGAGGAATCCAGGATAACTCCTAGGTTGCAAGCCTGAGAAACTGGGAGGATAGTGTTTTCCTCTGGAGCAATAGGGCTGGTAGGAGAAGGGGAGGGTTCAGGGAGAAGATGAGTTCCTAACTTTGTACGTAATTCTACCTGATAAAATTTGACATTATTAATAATCATGATGATGTATTGATATTTGCATAATTATAAATTCATAGATACATGAAAGCTGTCTATTAAGAATTTACTATATTCCAAGCTCTGGGGTAAGAATAGAAGGTAAGGGTATAGCAACTGCCCTTAGATAGCTTATAGTGTAATGAAGGGAGACAGAACACAAAATGGATGGAGGTCATGGAAGGATGTTTTGGTCTGGGGAGTCACGGGAATTGGTTGAAGTAATTGTGTTTATTATTTTCTTAACTCTGCTTATTTTACTTTGCATTAATTTGTGTCTTACCTTAATTCTCTGTATTCATCATATTTTTCATTTCTTATAGCAAAGTAATATTCTTTGCATTCATAGGACATAATTTGTTTAGCCATTCTCCAACTGAGGGACAGGTAAGTTATTCTTGGATGCAACTCCAACTCTTTTCCTCTTTGAAATACAATGTTCCAAGACCTACAGTCGTTTAGAGTAGAAGCTGCTTGGTCTTATGAAATCCTGACTGTATTTCCAGAGTATTTACATTGTTTCTTGTTTTTTTTCCTTGTAGCTTGGAATATTTATCATAGGAATTGGTTGAAGTACCTCTAACCAGTCCTACAAAAGAGTAGTTAAAGTCTTAATATGCTTTTGCAGACTCAGATATTAGGTGACTTGCCCAGGGTCACATAGCTATCAAGTGGTTGATTTCATATTGAAACCCTAGTCTTCTGATAACAAAAAGTGTTTCTCCCATAAACTCGAGTTGATGAATTTAGTTAAGTTTTATTTTTATCCAAACATATCTCAGAGGCATTGAGGGAAGATGGACTTTTTTCCTCTCTTAAGAGAGGGAATTTTTGCACCCCAGAGACCTGGAAGATACCCTTTAAAGTGAAGACTAGAACCCCAGAAGATCTGGGGCACAGAGCTATGAAGGAATAAAGATGATCTGCAGGAAATGAGTCTGAGTCATAGTGGCAGTGTCACCCCCTTCCTGCCCATAGTATTTCTTTACAGGATGACTATCCTAACAGAGGCTGGTAGATGGTCAAAGTCAGTGGATACAGTGCAGAATCAACTAGAAATCTAGAATTTAAGCAAACTTCTGGAAATGAGTTGGGGCATGGAGATCCATTCCAGGGAAAGTAGGGGTGTAGGGCACTGTGTTAGGCACTCTGTGAGAAATAAAGAAGTAAAGACTTTTTTGCTACCATGACAACATATATTCTACATATGACTTAATGATATCAGTGCTCTTTAGAGCTTATATGCTTATTCCAATGATGCCTCCATAGCTGATAAGTCTTTGAAATTTCTTTAGGCTATGAAACATACTTTTGAAAGGCCATAATGAGATTAAATATTCAGTCTTTTGGGTGAATTAACTGTGGAACTCTTTCTTAATACATCTCTTCATCTCCCCAATCTAGGCTCAGACTCAGTACCAACATAACATAACAATGGAAAATCATAATAGCACCTATGAGTTCCTACTCCTGGCCTTCTCCAATCATCAAGAACTCCTGTTTCCACTGTTCCTAGCCCTATACCTGGCAGCTCTCCTGGGGAACCTGCTGATCCTTATTGCTGTTGGGTCAGACCCACACCTCCATACACCCATGTACATGTTCCTGGGCAACCTGTCCCTAGCAGATCTCTGCTTCACCTCCACTACAGTGCCCAGGCTGCTCTATGCCCTGCTGACAGGGGACCAGACCATCACGCATTCAGCCTGCCTATCTCAAGTCTTCTTTTTCCTGATGGCAGGTAATGTGGACAGCTATGTTCTAGCTGCCATGGCATGGGACCGATATGTAGCCATATGCAAGCCACTGCACTATGCTACTGTGGTGACCTTGCCACGATGTATGTTCTTGCTGGGGGCTGTGTGGGTGGGCACAGCTCTGCATTCTCTGCTCCACACAACCCTCCTTGCTCGTCTCACCTTCTGTAGCAATCATGCTCTGCCATGCTTCTTCTGTGATATCCATCCTTTGTTACATCTTGCCTGCTCTGACACCTCCCTCAATTACCTGGTAGTTATAGTTGAGGGTAGCTCTGTAGTCATTGTGCCTGCTGTTTGCATTATGGCCTCTTATGTCTTCATTGGAGCTGCTGTTTGTCACGTTCGAGCCCCTGGGGGTTTCCGTAAGGCATTTTCCACTTGTGGATCCCATCTAATGGTTGTTGTTCTTTTCTATGGAACTGTAGTGGCTATCTACCTGAAGCCACGAAGTCAGGCTGAGGGCCAAAAGGAAGACCAAGATCTTGTGGCCACAGTCATGTTCTCTGTGGTGGCTCCAACACTAAACCCTTACATCTATAGTCTGCAGAACCAAGAAATCAAAGCGGCCCTGGCAAAGGTGTTTATGGGGAGTTAGGGGTAGGGTCTTGGTGAGCAAATGGCCAGTGTAGGATCCCTGCTGGAGCTAGCCTTCCCTTTTTTCTCTCTTATCTATTCATTTCCTCAGTGGTCAGACAACAATAGACTGACACAGACATATTCACATACTCAGTTCAAATATTTTTATGCAATGGAAGCAATTTTATTTCAGTCTTGGGGACAAAGGGAGAATCAATATCTAGGACTATAATTGCAGGTACCCAGTACAGTAACAGAATTCACCTTCTGCTGCCCTCCCCCAAAGATCCTTCAGGTTTGGATACCTCTTCCTAACCTTTAATTTTATCCCCTTCTTGGCTTCAGTTCTCCTCTCTCTGCCTCTGCAAAGCCATTTCATCTTCATATTTGCTTCAACCTCAGCCTGAAGCGACCTTGTGTAGGAATGAACTGTAAGACCTTTCTGAAGGCAAGAAGGATCATGCCCGATCTGTACCTGATACAAAGATTTCTCATGAGACTAATTGTTACTTGTAACCTACTAAGCATCTTCATCCTGAATTGCAACTTGAGACATGATATTTATATTTTGAGAATCCTTCCTAAGATTTGGTGCCTTTGCAATTATCTATCCTACTTCATCTCTCAATAGCAATTCAACAGTATACATACACAGACTCAGCTTGGGCATCCTCATGCACATAAGCTAGTTTAGATATGCCTGGAAGAACTAAATAGAGGGTTCCTGAGGGGTCTCAAACAAAGAAAAATTTAGTCATGATCTCTTTCATTAATCCCATCCTCTCTATTACTACTTCCACTATCCTAATTGAATAGTTTCCTAGGTATTGAATGGTGAAGACAATATGTAGTCTAGAAAGATACATTGTGTGTTTAGAAATCTAGAATATCAGGGGTTGAAGAGACCTCAGATGTTAACTTGTCCAATCCCAGCCTTTGCTGACACTCTGCCTTCTCAATTTATCAAGGAAGTGGAAATGTTTTCTCTTGATTAAAACGTTTTCTCCAAGGGTAGGGTTGGGGACTGACCAGTAGTATTAAACTCTCCAAAAAGGAAACCTTCAGGAAGAGAGCAACAGATTCAGAGTTTCACATCTGTTGTACCCCTCTATTTTTAATAATAATTGGTATATGTATTGGACCTGTGATCTAATTGGTATCAGGAACTCCGTGAATGAAGATGCTCCCTCAACCAATGCAGATTGGCATCTTCTCTGCAGCTTGGAGTCTTGGAAAATTACCTAGAATAATGAGAAGTTAAGTGACTTTCCCAAGCCAACATCACATAGATATTATGTCTTGGAGGCAGAAATTGAACCCAGCTCTTTCTGGTTCCTATTACACTATTATTATGAATAATAATACTTGTTTTTATTACAATTATGATCACACTTTTTCAATACCTAAGATCCCAGTGACGGTCTTCTGGCTTTTTTGTAAAGCTCAGAAATGTATTGATCTGTCATAAGATCTCCCAAATCTAATCATATTATCCCACCTGCTGGCATAGCCGTTTTTGAATCCTAAAACCCAGGCTTCTGTCCACTCACTTTATTAGTAGTTCATGTGGCAGTTGGTGTCTTAGCCTGTTCCTAGAATATACTGTTCTTGTACCCAACACAGAAAATCAACTGTCAGGATCTTTACTTGAAGACCTTTATGAGCTCACACTCCTTGAGAGGAAGAAAAAGAGGTAAATGTACTTTGTCATTTGAGTGAAGTTAAATAAAAAGGGACAGTTATACTTATTCATCATTATTCATTCACTGATCCAATGAGCATATATTAAGCTTCTATAATGCAATGAGAGAAATGATTATTAATAACTAATGATTTGGGGAGATTGAGAAATCTCTCTTTTTCTATTTTCTATTTTTCGATTTTCAAGACCTCAGTCTCTGAAGACTGAGTTAACCTTCTCTATTGGACTCAGCCCAACCTTACAAGTAATGTCTAGTCTAAGGTGAATTCCACTCAATCAAACTTGGGTGGAGACAGACCCTCTTGTCTAAATTACCCAAGGTTGGGGTGGTCTCTCCGTACAAGGGTGAAGTGATGTCACTCTCAGCCCCTCAATTTTATATTCATTTTCTCATTAACTGTTAACCAATCAGGGATGATTCCACCCCGAGGAACACATACTCTTTGAAGGTTATATAAACTGTGAGCCAACTACCATGATTGTCTTTGGTCTAAGAGAGAACCAAATGACCCTTCTTTTATTAATAAATGTGCAGGTCCTATTAACAAAATGATTACATTATCCAGAAATGATGCCTCTCAAATCTTTTTAGGCCAAGCAACATGCATAAATGAAGCATCCCCTGCCCTCAAGCAATTTACATTTTGTGGCTGGAAGGAAACAAAATGAACAATGCAGATAGGCAGATTAGGTTTACAGAGTGAATGCAAACTAATTTCTTCAGGGTTAAGTGCTAGTGAGTGGAAGGAATCAGGATTGGCCTCTGTAGGTGTTGGCACTTTAGCTGAGCCTTGAAGGATACTAGGAACTCCACAAGGTGCACATCAGTAAGGAATGACATTCTAAGTATGCGGAGACAGTCTGGGCAAGGACACAAAGATTGGAGATGGAATTCGCTCTTCTTTATATGGAATCAAAATAAAGACTCATTCACATTAATATGCATTAACTAACATTTTCTGGGAATCTCAGACTCAATATGTATTGTCTTTGCCCTGCAAACAACCCACTTCCAAATTTTTCTATACAGCAACATCGTCTAGACACCCGAATTCCAAACATCAGTGTCATCCTTGCCTTCTCATTTTCAATCATCCCACCTCTCTAGTCAGTGGACAAATCTTGTTTTTTCTTCTGTGTCACTTAGATTATTCCTATTCTCCCCATCCACACAGCCACCTCAGGAGTTTAGAATTTTACATCTTTAACCTGGCCCATTGCAACAGCTTTATAATTGACCTCCCTACCTCAAGTCTCTCTCTGCTCCCCTCTATTTCATCCCACCACACACCTGACAAAGTGATTTTCCTAAAGCACATAGGTGACTGTGTCACACCTCTACTTAAGAAACTCCAGTGGCAACCTATTAGCTCCAAGATCAAATATGAACTCTTTGGCATTTGGAATCCTCCCCAACCAGGCTCTAACACAGTTTTCCAGCTTTATTACATGCCACTCCCTTTCATACATTCCACAGTCCTGTAAGTCTGGCTTTTTACATTTTCTTACCATTTTCTGTCTCCACACCTTTGCTGCTGTCCCCCATTTCTGGAACTCACTTTCCCTTAACTTCTGTCCCTCAAAAACCTTAGTTTCTTTGAAGGCTTAACTCAATGTCATCTTCCCCAAGAAGATATTGAGTCTTTGAGCTCCTAAGAGCCTCCCCACCAGAATCTTCTTTGAAATTTATTCTTTATTTATTGTTCCTAGTTATGCCCTCTGAGACCAAACAGAAAAAAAGTGTAATCACCCTTCTCCACGACAGTAATACAAATAATTGTAGGCAGCTGTCATGTTCTATCCCCTCCAATTCTTCTCTTACCCAGGATAAATATCCCCATTCCTGAACTCAAGGTTCTTCCCCATCTTGGCTCCCCTTCTCCAAATTCTCTCTATAAATGTCCTTAAAATGTGGTGACAAAACCAAACACAGTTCTCTAGATGTGATCTCACTAGAGGGTCTATCACTTCCATAGTTTTCCTGGCTACCACATCCCACTATTGACCCATATTGAACTTACAGTTCACTAAAATACCTAGAGTTTTTTTTTTTTCACATGAATTGCTATCTAATGATGTCTTCTCCACCTTGTATTTGGGAAGTGAAGGATTTATATTTATCTTTAATAAATGTCATATTGTTAGATTCAATTAGTCTGTCAAAAATTTGCTTTCATGGGGAAACATTTGGCACATTCTAAACAATTAACGGTTATTGAATTTTTGGTGTTGGAAAGCTTGGGCTTAAGAACTTTCTTCCTATCAAAGTTGTAGAGGAACTTGGCAATTTCTCCAAAAGCTATTTCTCCTACTCTCCCCTTCCTTTTCATCTGCAGGCCCAACTCAGGATTAATCTCTACTGTCTATCTCAGATATACATCCTGATAAGGGATTTATGAAGTATTTAGGGAGGATGTGAAGTACCTCTGACATGAAGGCTGCTGAGCCCCTTTTGGGACTATCATCCACCTTTGGTATCCATCTGCCATCCAACTCTCACCTGTGACTCCAAGAAGATGTAGCATGCACAGTGACCATACCCCAGTAAATCTATCACAACAGATGAGCTAAACTAGGTTGAGGGTAACTGACAGGCTTCAAAGCTGTTGGTGATTTAAAGGGATATCTGCCTTAAGCATGTGAAGACTTTCCTGGCAGAATAGGCAGAGAATAAACATTTTGTTTCAATGGATCATGAAGGGGGCAGAAGTAGGCACTATGGCATTCTTAGAGCTTGGTCAGATAATGAAGATACCAAGATCATCTACAGTCATTGCCAGTGGTCTTGACTTTTGTGTTGCCCCTGGACTCTGATGACTCTGGAATAGAGAGTGAAGCTGATGATTTCTCACAACTCTCCTCATTTGAATCCAATTTACTGTAGACTCACCTGTGCCATTTTACTCTTTCACTATTTTATTATTCAGTAATTTTTACTATTTTGCTATCTTATTATTTATTATTTTACTATGTTACTGTTTTATCTACCTTGAAGTCCTCTGGCAAAAGGCTAGTGATGAAGTAACAGGTGCTGATGCACTGGGAACTATAGTCATAATCCTGCAGATAGGTGGCTCAGCCTAGAAGTTATTTTCTCAGTAGATTAAAGCAGCAACAGTAATTGCAACCCACTGGGTATCTGAGCAGCCTTTTTTAAGGACCACACTTCTTACCTCCTCTCATGAAGAAGGGACTAGGAAACATACCCTAAAAACCATCTGCTTCACCTAACCCTGGCCTACTTACTACAGCTGGTGGGGATCCCACCCTGCAGTCAAAACGCAGAAACAAGTACAAAAACATTTGCAAAGATGATTTCACTCATTATTGGCATTTGGAATGTGACACACTTATGGATAACAAGAAATCTAGTAGACCTGAAAAAATAGCTCTTGTTGTGAGAGAACTCAGTAGATATCACATCCAAATAGCTCTGAGTAAAATAACTTACTGAAGTTGGAGCTGCAAACACATTTTCTGGAGTGGCAGCAGTGACAGGGAGCAATGTGAAGCTGGGATAGGTTTTGCAACCAAATCTAATCTAGTCAACACTCCTATATGCCTCCTAACAGAAGTGAATGACAGGCTCATGACAATATAATTGCCACTTTCAGGAAAGTGCCATGACATCATCACAAGTGCATATGCTCCCACCATGACAAAACCTGATGAGGTCAAAGAAAAATTTTGAGGTCAATGTACAAAAAAGAGGACAAGCTTGTAAATCTGGGTTACTTTTACACCAGAGTAGGCACAGACTATCACATGTGGCAGGAAATCCTTGAGAGGAATAGAGTTGGAAAGAGCAATAACAATTGTCATTTAATACTGAAGACTTGTGCATCTCATGACCTTATCACCAACACTGTCTTTTGTCTACATAAATGCAATAAAACATCACGAATGCACCCTTGCAGCAAACATTGGCATTTAGTAGACTATGTTATTGTAATGAGAAGAGATAGATGAGATGTGAGAGTGACAAAGTCAATGTGTGGTGCAGAGGGCTGGACCAATCATAGTCTTATCATCCTCAAGCTAAACATTGATATTCAACAAAAGTGGTGGCCCAAAGGCATGATGGCTATCAGAAGACTCAACCTAACAGATTAGAACACTTCTCCATGTGTGAACAGTTTGCTACTGACTTGGTGGTATTAATAAAAGATCCAGCTGCAAAAAGGGAGAGTGAGAGAGACTTACTACCTAATCTGCCATCTTGGCTCCATGACTTTCTGTGTTCTTTCAGTAGACCCATAAACAAGATGGACAGCAGCAACCTCCCTACAGTGACTATGTTCATCCTCCTTGGCTTCTCTAGCTGGCCTGAGGTCCAGGTGCACCTCTTCCTGTTTCTCTTCATGTTTTACCTGATGATCTTGTTGGGGAACCTGCTCATTGTGTTTATGATATTAATGGATTCATGCCTCCACACAACTATGTATTTCTTCCTCACTAATTTATTGAGTGTAGAAGTCTGTTACACACTCTGTGTGTTTCCAAGATGTTGGTACATTTCTTTGTGGAAAGAAAGTCCATCTCATACTCCTACTTTGTTACACAGGTCTATACATTCCCTGTCCTTTGGCATTGCAGAGGGCTATATCCTCTCAGTGATGGCCTATGACTGCTATGTTGCCATTTGAGACCCCTTCAGGTACGCAGTCATGATGAACTGGAGTATTTGTAGGAGGCTGACTGCTAGTTCATGGTTGGATGGCTTTTTGGCCTTTACAGTGGACATAGTAACCACATTCCAGCTCTCTTTCTGCCAGAATAATGTTATCAATCATTTAGTGTGTGAAATGTCTCCCTTACTACACCTTTCTGGTACTGACACAACCCATGCAGAGTTGGTAATGCATGTACTCTGCATCTTTACCCTTTTGTCTTCTATCACATTTGTCATCCTTTCCTATGCACATATCATTGTTGTTGTCCAAAGAATTTACTCCGCTCAAGAATGCAGAAAAGCTTTCTCCACTTGGTCTTCCTACCTTCTTGTTGTCACCCTATTTTTTTGGACTATATTATCTCTTCACATGAAGCATCAGTTTCTGTACACCCCAGAATGCAATAAGATTGTTTCTGTGTTTTATGTGGTTTTCATACTTACCTTCAACCTACTCATCTGTAGCTTGAGGAATAAGGAGGTGAGAATGGCCCTGAGAAAACTTTTTGAGAAACCTGAAGGTGCTTAATTCCACATATCCTATTCATGAGTCCATGTGAGGAAAATTTGAGCCCAAACAGCCTCCTTGTTCTTTTACAACTTTCTAGTGTGTCTATTCTTATGCCTGGAACCTTAACATTTCATTCGTTCAATCTTTTCTCTTGTCACTTTAGGAGCCATCTGAACCCCAGGATCCCCCTCATTATTTTTCCCATGGCTAAGAAATTAAATAGTGTTAATTTTCCTAAACCACCATAGGTTTTAATTCAGACAGCATTAAACTTTGGCATATTGAGAATTATTTCACTGTAAATTAGTTATAATGATATTAATAATTGGCAGAATCATAGCTAGTATTTTGGAAGTTGGGGTAATTTAGGGTAATTTATTTGTGGGTACAGAGGTTGGTTGGGAATACCAATCCCCATAGACAGAGGTAGTTATTTTTGTTTTTGTTTTTATTTTTTTGTAATATTTTTGTGTTTTTTTGTTTGTGTGTTTGTTTGTTTTCCTGGGAGGACAGAGTATGGAACAGGTGGTGGAGGAGGAGCTTACCTGAGGAATGGGTGGGGATGTTATGGAGGAGTGATAGAATCTATGTAGCACCTTGTTAATTTAACTAATTATTCTTTCTAGCTTAGTTACAATTTCAGTTTTTTTGAGTGCTGCCATGGCCCTCTAGTTTTGCACTTTTTCAGTGCCTTGATCACGCTGTTTTAGTTACAACCCTTGTGACTAGAATTTTTACTTGGACTTTTGAGCTTTCTGAAATATCTGGTTGGATCCTATGCTTGAAAAGAAGAAAAATAAAAAATCAATTATAAAGTCTATGCTGATTTTGTTGTATTCATTTTCATTTGTTCCAGTTGTTTCAGTCATATCTGACTCTTTATGACTCCATTTTGGGTTTTCTTGGCAAAAATACTCTTGGAGTCTACCATTTCCTTCTTCAGTTCATTTACAGATGAGGAAACTGAGGCAAACAGGTTAAATGAATGGTCTAGAGTCATACATCTAGTGTCAGAGGCCAGATTTGGACTCAGTCTGATGAGTCTTCCTGAATTTATGCTATCTACTATGTCACACAGCTACTCCATTAAAGTTTTATTTTTGTTGTTGTTTAGTTGTTTTCAATCCTGTCAGACTATTCATGAGCCCTTTTGGGATTTTCTTGGCAAAGATATTGGAGTGCTTTGTCAATCCCTTCTCCAGTTCATTTTGCAGATGAAGAAACTGAGGCAAACAGGGTTAAGTGACTTGCCCAAGGTCACACAGTTAGTAAGTGTTTGAGGCTGGATTTTGATTCAGGTCTTCCTCAATCTAGGACTGGCACTTTATCCACTGAGTCATTTGGCTGCCATGATCTTTCTATATTTGTCTGAGCTTTACTCATATGACCTAGTGTGATGGAGTCAACTTCCCCTGTCAAGAAACAAATCATGTTTAACTGAATTTATTATGTCATGCATAAAGGCTGTGAGATCACTTCCCCAAACACAACTCCAAAGGCACTTTGGGTGCCCAGAGCAGCACTACTGCTCCTCCCAGAGATCTATTGATATCTCCAAGGAGTAAGGATAACTTCTCTAATGTTATCATTCTTGAGCCTGAGTCCAGTGTGTTCCCTCCAATATCACCAGTTCCCATCAGTATCTCATTAATATCATTTGACCAGTTGATCCCTCCTCAATATTGTGGACATTTAATCAGCATTAACTTTTGTAAAGGAATATTTCAGAGACAGTTGGGTGGCTCAATAGATAGAGTGCTGGCCCTGGAGTCAGGAAAAATTAAGTTCAAATCTAGCCACAAAAACAACAAGTCAACTAAGAAGGAATCAGTCATAGAATTCTAATGCATTCTCTGAAGTGGAGGCCAAGACTTCAGAATTTATGGAGTTAATGCATTTCCAGAAGTAGGATTACCAAGACTCCATGTGATTTGATATCAGGCAAAGTGCATGCTCCAAAGACTAAGCCCTCATTATTTTGCCATCTGTAATAATTACTTGCAAGTAGAACGTATAAGAGAATAAAATGTAGGGAAATAAATATCATAATTATGATTATAAAATGGGATCACCTCACCCACAGATTCTAAGAGGTAGTTGAATTGATTAGAAAGTAAAATCCAACAACACACTTAAATATAAATACTCAACATAGAATTAAAATAAGGGATTAGAACAAAATCTAATATTCTTCAGCTGAACACAGGATTCTCCCTCATCACTACCCTCTGCCCTTCTGATTGATATGTGGAGTCATGAATTCCAAAGCCCGTGTTTAAGGAAGGGTCTCAGCTCAGAATATCTCATTTTTCACTTGGCTACACTAAGGGACATCTCTGATGTTCTCCATCATGCCCTGGTGCTGGGTATCATTCCTCTGCCTCTCTTTTTCAGTTTCTGTTTGTCTATTGTCTTCTCCCATTAGATTACAAAGTCCTTGAGGGCAGGGAATATCTTTTTTTATATTTGCATGCCCCGTGCTTATTATGGTACATGACAAAAAGTAGGTACTTAATAAGTGTCTATTGATTATTGATCAGAATTGAGGAATGAAACAGAATCAGGAGAACAACTTATAGAATAGGAAAAAAACACAAATAGACAAGTTTGAAAGCTGTAAGAACTATCATCATTTCAGTGACCATCTGTAATTCCACAGGAATGATGATGAAAGATGTTATCTATTAGAGAAAGATGAAAGATTATTGTGAGCAAGCAGTATGAACTTTGGATCCTTAAAATGTTGGTATCTATCTATTCATTTTCCTAGATCATATCATGGTAGCTCTTAAATGTTCATTTTTTTTTCTTTTAGCTTTTTAAGGAGACCAAGACTAGCTGACATAATGTAAGTACCTTATGGAATGTAGGTCCATATGATAAATTTTGCCTATTGGCCTAGTAGGCTTGAACAATTAACTCTAAATGCATGGCCCTTTTTTGGGGAACCATCCATGTAGTTGAGACTTACCTGACCCTGTTTTCTTTCTTTTCGGACTTTGCCTATTTGTGTTATTGAGGGATGAGTTTGAAATTCCAGTAAGATTGATCTTGCAGTAGAATTTGACTGATTGACAAAAGGAGCACATTGGATGAGGATTTCTAAACAAAAGTCCCAGAAATTCCATCCCCTCAGTGTTAGCCCTAGATTACTGAAGTTAGTTGTAATCAGCTCACATCTGATAAACAATCTGCCTATGCAAGTACCTATTGGGTGAGGGAGCCCAGAAAAAAAAGTATCAGAACTCCAAGTAAAATAAGTAAAGGAAATTGAAGTAGTTTGAAAGCAACTATGAAAGAAAACAAAGCTCTTATCTAGATGGACTTATAAGACAAATTTATGAAACTTTTAAATAACAATTGAAAGCTACACAGAAATTATTCTAAAAAATTGAGAAAGAAAATTATAACATGATCCTTTAAATGAGACAAATATAGTCCTAATAACTAAACCAAGGGAGGACAAAGCAAAGTAAGAGAACTAGAAGTTAACATAACTAATGAATATGAATTAATTTTTAAAAGAAAAATCCTGGCAAAAAGATGCGCAATTAATCCAAAAAGCCATCCACTGTGTTCAAATTTGATTTATATCAAGGAAGCAAGGATGCTTTCACAGGAATACATTTAACATAATCATATTGAAGCAGCAAGTAGCCAATATCACATGATTATATCAATAGATTTAGTAAAAGCCTTTGACAAAGTACATTTGTTTATGCAAAAGTCATCCAAAGGATATGCATAGTAAGACCTTTCTTTTGATATGATGAAAGTATCTGTCTAAATCCAAAAATTAACTTTATGTGCAATGGGGAAATATTAGAAGCTTTCCCAAACAAGAAAGAAATAAAGGAAGCATGCCCCTTTTCCCCTGCATTATTTCACATAGTTCTAGAAATGCTATCACTAGCAATAAGAGAAGGTAATGCAATATAAGCAAAGGAGAAATGAAACTATTTGCTGAAAATATTACATTTTACTTTTAATAATCCTCCAAGATTAGCACAAAAACCAATTGAAACAATAGCTTCAGTAGAATTCCAGGATGGAAAATACAATCACAAATCAACAGTGTTTCTGTATAGTAACAACAAAGTTCAAGAGCGAATAACAGAATAGGATTAGCATTTATTAAGTATCTACTATGTGGCAGGATCTATACTAAATGCTTTGTAAATATCTCAGTTGATTCTCACAACAATCATGAGAGGTAAGTACAATTATTACCTTCATTTTATAGTTGAGGAAAGTGAGGCAGGAAGAGGCTAAGTGACTTGCCCAGAGTCATAGAGTTAGTGTCTGAAACTGGATTTGAATTCAAGTCTTCCTGATTCTAGGCTCAGTGTTTCATTCAGTATGCCACCTAGCTACCTCTGAATAATAGGAAAATGAGACCTTCTGAAGTTCAAAGGGTCAGGAGGATTTTGGGCTTCTCATCTCACCATTGGCACCCTGGCACCATCACCCAGGTCAGCAGAAGTTGGCATCAGTGTCTGCATTAGGAGGTGAGAAGAGATTAGATACAATTTGTGAAAGCAGATTCTGGGCTGGACAGGGCATGCAGGAAAGAAACTACATCACAACTAAGACAACTTCTTGAGAATCTCATTAATGGGAAGAATTTCCAACAACCAGAAGTTTTTGCCAAATATTCTTTCTAAGCTTGAGCCAAGATTTCTCTGAGCTCTGTATGTACTGGTGGGAAGGTGTGTACTAGACTTTGGGGAGATTTGTTATATATAAAAAACTCTTCTTACCTACCTAAGTAAATATCTTTACCTAAAGCCTAATTAAGTCTGGATGATTAATTTACATCAATTATTAATCAACTGTGGAATAGCAACACATGCTGATAACATTAGAAAGACATATACAACCCTTCCCAGGTACACCTATGACTTCGACAGAAAGAATAGGAAGAATAGAATGGGAAGAAACCAGAATAAGAGAGTTAATAGTTCCATTGTACTCTGCTCCAGACAGAACATAGGCAAAATTTCATTTTAAATTATGGGAATCATATTTTAAAAATAACATTTACAAAGTGGAGTTTTTCCAAGTGTTAGGGCCATCAGTATGGTGAGGGGACAGACCTTAGGAGAATTGATTGAAGGTACTGAGGAAGAAAATATGGGAGGTTATGATATCTGTTTTTAAGGATTGGTAGACCTGCCTCAAAAAGGAAGAATTAGAATTTTTCTGCTTGGGCCTAGAGGACTTAATAAGGAACAATGAACAAAATTGTGCATTTTGCTTGATATAAGAGAAAAAGTTCCTAAAAAGTATAATTGCCCATGAATAAAATGATCTGGTTCAGGAAGTTATGAATTACCCTTGACTCCAGGTCATTAAATTTAGTCTGGATGTTACAGAGGGGATGTCTCTGAGGTTCCTTCTGACTCAAAGATTTTATGAAAGAATTTGTGTCTCAGAAACAAGATTGTGGTGCGTAACACTTTCCTTCCACCTTCTGTCCACCCCACTCTGAGTTTTATATAGTGAGTAATATGAAAGGGAGGCAGTATT
>NW_020944002.1:0-3764 GCF_900497805.2 Vombatus ursinus
TTAAAGTGTTATCAGTACTCTTATGACTGTCATCATTATATGGACAGTTTGAAAGGCAGGCTTGGACTGAGCTGTTTATGATGGGGTGATTCTAAAAAAAGTAAAACTATGTAGGGAAAAATAGAAAGGAGAAATTATCTCAAACAAATGAGGAATGAAAAGAAGAATTGATACAGAAGGAGCAGGGAGAGGGGCTGGGAATATTGGAAACTTATTCTTCTCAGAAATGGGTTAAAAAGGGAACAACATATACATCTAGAAGGGTATAAAAGTCTTCCGAATGTAGAAAGAATCGAGAGGGTGGAAGGATAGGATAAGGGAGGGACTTTTAGAGAATAGTGTGTACATGAAGAATCAGGAGAAGGGGATAAGGATGAAACTCTTAGAAAGAGAAGTAGATTAAGGTGAAGGGGGAAGAACATAAAGGAGGGACTCTTAGAGGAGTGGGTAGATCAAGGAATAGGAGGGCAAAGAAGAGGGAAGAAGTAAACTAGAGTGAAAAGGGATAGGGTAAATAGGGCCAGAAGGATAGTGAGGAAAAATAGGATGGAGGGAAATACACAGGTAATTATAACTTAGAAGGTGAATAGGATGAGCTTACCCATAAAACAGAAACAGAGAACTATCTGGTACTGGCTAAGAAATGGAGAGGTGGAACACTGGAACAGAGTAAACATACAATACACAGTAGTAAAAGACTGTGCTAACTTTTGTGTTTGACAACTGTAAAGATTTAAGTTTGGGGGATAAGAATTCATTATTTCATAAAAATTGTTGGGAAAGCTAGAAAGCAGTCTGGCAGAAATTGGGCATAGACCAATATATGAAACCATGTACCAAGATAAGGTAAAATGGACTCATGACCTAGATATAAAGGGAGATATCACAAGAAAATTAAAAGAACGTGGTATGTGCTGCAGATTCGTGGTTTGTTATGGTGGCATCGTCTGAAAGAATTCAGAGTAAACCACCTCTAATCCAAGTACGGGCATTTATTGAGGACTGACTCTCCTCAGAAGCGGGCTAGGTTCCAAGAGAAACCAGCAACTTCAGAGAAAGCAAGATGGATTTTTATAGGGTAAAGATGTAATTACATAACAGAAATTATGAAAATTGAAAAGGCAGGAGGGGTTTGTCAAGGGATTAGGTAATAGGGTAAGGATCCCTTCTATGGTTCAGTGGTTAAGCATCCTGGTCGTGATACTTGCTGTTTCACTATCTATTGTGATCCTGTCTGGTTGAGATGGATAGTTAGGTATTGTGGTCCTGTTTTGGGCTAAATGGATGATGTGACTGTGGTTGAATACAAGATCACACCTTTTCAAATGTGTGAATTAGATCTGAGGGCAGTGGCTAGCTAGGGGAAGTGGCTTTATTGAGTCTGGGGGTCTGAGGTGTGGTTAAAGCCAGGTTGGGTGGTTAAACCAAGACTTGCCTGTTATTCAGTGGGGCCCTCAATGTAGTTAACTGTTGGGGCTGAGGAAAGTTTTATTAGGATACCATCAGAACATATTACCTATCAGACGACTCATGGATAAGAGAATAATATGTGAAGAAACAAGAGATAGACAGCCTTTTGAGGTGTAAAATAGATCATTTCAATTATTTTAATTTTAAAAGTTCTTGTATAAATAAAATCAATGTAGTCAAGATTAGAAGGAAAGCAGAAAATTGGGGGGAAACTTTCATAGACAATCTCTCATTCAGGGATTTCATTTCTTAAATGCACAGAGAACTTTGCCAGATTTGTAAGAATATAAATCATAACCCAATTGATGAATGAATGAATGATATGAACAGGCAGTTCTTTGATGAAGAAGTCAAGACTATATATAATTATATGAATAAATGCTCTAAATCATTACTTATTAGACAAATGCCAATTAAAATAACTTTGAGATATCTTACACCTATCAGACTGGCTAAAATGATACATGCTCTTCAGTTGGGGGATGGCTAAGCAATTTGTGGTATATGATTGTGATGGAATACTGCTATGATATAAGAAATGATGAGCCGGTTGATTTAGGAAACTAAGGAAATATTGAACCTATGGAGGAAGTTGCTATCCAACTCCAGAGAAAGGACAGACAAATAGAAAAATGCATAGGATGGTCTTATATATATGTATATATATATGTATATATAGATATGTTTATAGATATATATACACATAAAAATATTCAGGTTTAATTGTAGCCTTCCATAGGGCAGGATTAGGGTGAGGGAGGGGGAAAAGAAAGGAATAAAAATATACAGCAGAGAACAAAAGAAAATGTAGATGGAAACATAGAAAAGCTGGGTTCATTTGAAAACAAAGTGTAGGTTTTATTACATAGGTTTTTGTGAAACGCAAATTTATGGTTTTATATTGAACCTGATCTTATGTTCTGCCATGTACATGGAAATGATCTATCCTTTGTTTCATTTTGTATTTAAGTGTAAAATGAATAACAGTTAAAACAAAAACACAAATAAGAAGTAAAAGTTGGAGACATTAAAATATCTTTTTTAAAAAGTCACTGTGGACTCCAGTGCATTCTCCATTTAGCCCACAATGTAATTTTCCTAAAGTACAGGGATGACCATGTCACTTCCTTTACCCTCTCTCATCAAACGCACTCTCAGTAAGCTCCAGTGGCTCTTTATCACCTCCAAGATCAAACATAAAATCCTTTGCTGTTCAGAGATCTTAATGATCTACCTCCCCTTTGCCATCTTCTTCTTCTTTTTTTTTTTTTAAGTGAGGCAATTGGGGTTAAGTGACTTGCCCAGAGTCACACAGCTAGGAAATAGTATATGTTTGAGGCCGGATTTCAACTCAGGTCTTCCTGACTCCTGGGCCAGTGTTCTATCCACTGTGCCACCTAGCTGCCCCTCCCTTTGCCATCTTCTTAAACCTTAAAGCCCTTGTCCTCATCCCCCACTCCCAGCAATATGTGATTCCATAACATTGGCCTCTTTGCTATTTCATGAACAAGAAACTGCCTCTCTCACCTCTGCCCATTTTCTGTGGTTGTCCTCCATCCCTGGGATCCTGAGCTGCCTCATCTCTGCCTCCAGGCTTCCCTGGATTCCACCAAGTAGCACCAAAACACGGCCTTATACAGGCAGCATTTCCCTTTCCCCCTTAATTCTAGTGCCTTCCTACTGAAGAGTATGTCTGATGCATACTTTATGTATCTTGGTGGTACTGAGGTTTTTTTTTTTGTTTTTTTTTGTTTGTTTTGTCTTCTTAACATCACATCCCCCAGTACAATACATGGCCTATCTTTAGCCTTTCTTTGTATCCCCAGGGATTAGTACAGTGTTTGGCACAGAGTAGGTAATTAATAAATTCACACTGATTGACTAGAGTTAGAGGAGCCACATTTGAGTTCCAGCTCAATTAATTAATACAATGATTATAGCAGTAGCTTTTAAGTACATTTTAGATTTGTGTACTGCAAGGTTGTGTGTGTGTGTGTGTGTGTGTGTGTGTGTGTGTGTGTATCTGTTTTCATAGCCTTTAACACTGGTCAATTCTCAGTCCAATGGCATTCTGGTAAAAAATATTTGAAAACAGTCTGTCTTTTTTAAAAAAATAATATGCATATATATAAAGAAAGTAAAATTATTAATTTTTATTGAAATAAAGGATTCTAGTCCACAAATTGAAAATAATAACAATAATAATAATAATATAGACATTACCCTTTATTATACATTCCATTTAGCCAATTGATTCTCATAGAAGGCTTTTCTTCAGTTTTGCTTAACTCTTG
>NW_020944003.1:0-3207 GCF_900497805.2 Vombatus ursinus
TAATCAATAGTGATTTAGAGGATTTTTTCATACAACTGTAGTCGCTTTAATTTCTTCTTCTGAAAACTGCCTGTTCATATCTTTTGACCATTAATCAGTTGGGTAATGACTTGTATTCTTACAAATTTGACTTAGTTCTCTATATATTTTAGAAATGAGGTCCTTACCAGAAACACTGGTTGTGAAAATTCTTTCCCAGTTTTCTACTTTCCTCCTAATCTTGGTTGCATTGGCTTTTTTGTGCAAAAACTTTTCAATTTAATGTAATCAAAATTATCCATTTTGTGTTTCATAATGTTCTCTTTCTCTTGTTTGGTCTTAAATTCTTCCATTCTTCAGAAGTCTGACAGGTAAACTATTCTTTGCTCTCCCAGTTTGCTTATAGTATTGGTCTTTATATCTAAATCATGTACCCATTTGGACTTTATTTTGGTCTAGGGTATAAGATGTTGGTCTATGCCTAGTTTCTGCCATACTCTTTTCCAGTTTTCCCAGCAGTTTTTGTCGTATAGTAAGTTTTTATCCCAGAAGCTGGGATCTTTGGGTTTATCAAGCAGTAGATTACTGTAGTCATTGACTACTCTGTATTGTGTACCTAACCTATTCCACTGATCCACCACTCTATTTCTTGGACAGTACCAAGTAGTTTTGATGATTGCTGCTTTGTAATACAATTTAAGATTTGGTATGGCTAGGGCACCTTCCCTAGCATTTCTTTTCAGTAGTTCCCTTGATATTCTGGACCTTTAGTTCTTCCAGATAAATCTTGTTATTATTTTTTCTAGTTCTATAAAATCATTTTTGGTAGTTTGATTGGTTTGGCACTGAATAAGTAAATTAATTTAGGTAATCCATCTTTCCATGACCCTTTCTTAAACATAATTTTATTGCATCGTGATCTGAAAAGGATGCATTTAATATTTCTGCCTTTCTGCATTTGATCGTGAGGTTTTTATGCCCTAATATAGGGTCAATTTTTGTGTAGATGCCATGTACCACTGAGAAAAAGCCATATTCCTTTCTATCCCCATTTAGTTTTCTCCAGAGGTCTATCATATCTAACTTTTAAAAATACTTTTCACTTCCTTAGCTTCTTTCTTGTTTATTTTGTGGGTAGATTTATCTAGTTCTGAGAGGGGAAGGTTGAGGTCCCCCATTAGTATAGTTTTACTCTCTATTTCCTCCTGTAACTTATTAACTTCTCCTTTAGAAATTTGGATGTTGTACCATTAAGTGCATCTATTTTTTGATTGATATTACTTCATTGTCTCTGTTAACTTTTAGCAAGGTATAATTTCCTTCCTTGTCTCTTAATTGGATCTATTTTTGCTTTTGCTTTCTCTGAGATCATGATTACTACCCCTCTTTTTTTTTTAACTTCAGCTGAAGCATAATATATTTAGCTCCAGCCTTTTACTTTTATTCTGTATGTCTTTCTACTTCAAATGTGTTTCTTGTAAACAACCTATTTTAAGATTCTGGTTTTTAATGAAGGCTGCTATCCATTTCTGTTTTATTGGAGAGTTCATCCCATTCATATTCATAGTTATGATTACTATTTGTGAATACTAACTGCCTCCCTCAATGTGCCCTCCCTTTTATCAGCCCTACCCTCCTTTCCTTTTCCCCTTCCCCTTCCCCTTCCCTTTCTACTTCCCAATAAGGTGAGATAGATATCTATGTCCAACTGAGGGTGTGTATGTTATTCCCTATTTGAGTCAAATTGGATTAGACTTAGGTTCAAACAGTGCTCACCCCACTTCCCTTCTTCCCCTTCTGTCATGTTTTGCAACTCTTCAGGTGATATAATTTATCCAGTTCTGCCTACCCTCTTTGTAGGATTGTAATCCTTTTTATCACAACTTATTTTTTTATATCATCTCATCAGTCAACTTATACCAGTACTCTCTATGTATGCAGTTTCTAACTGCCCTAATAGCGATACAGTTCTTAAGAGTTCCAAGTATCATCTTCCCATGTAGGGATGCAAACAGTTTATCCTTATTGAATAATGTTTGTTTTTTCTTTCTGCTTTAACTTTTTATTTTCCTCTTGAGTCTTATATTTGGAAACTGAGTTTTCTGTTCAGCTGTGATCTTTTCATCAGGAAAGTTTGAAAGTCTACTGTTTCATTGAATTTCCATTTTTTCCCCAGAAGGATTATGCTCAGTGTTGGTGGGTAGGTGATTCTTGATTGTAATCCAAGCTCCTTTCCATTCTAGAATATCCTATTTGAAACCCTTAGATCCTTTAGTGTAGAGGTTGGGAAGTCCTAGGTTATCCCAACTGTGGCTCCTTGATATTTGAATTGTTTCTTTATGGTTGCTTGCAGTAATTTCTTTTTGATCTAAGAGTTATGAATTTGGATATAATATTCTAGGACTTTTCATTTTGGTATATCTTTCAGGAGGTGATCAGTGAATGTTTTCACTTACTGTTTTACCTCTGGTTCTATGATATCAGGGCAGTTTCCCTTGATAATTTCTTGAAAGATGCTCTCTCTCTCTCTTTTTGATTATAGATTTCAAGTACTTCAATAATTCTTAAATTATCTCTCCTGGATCTATTTTCCAGGTCAGTTGTTTTTCCAATGAGGTATTTTACATTTTCTTCTATTTTTTTCATTATTTTGGTTATGTTTGATTGATTCTTGATGTCTCATAGAGTCATTAGCTTCCACATGCCCAACTCTAATATTTACAGAATTATTTTCTTCAGTTAGCTTTTTTATCTCCTTACCCATTTGATCAATTTTGCTTTTATAGAAGTTGTTTCCTTCATTGGATTTTTGTATCTCTTTTTCTATTTGGTCAGTTCTATATTTTTAGGAGTTGTTCTCTTTGTCCCAGCTGTTGACTCTTTTTTCATGATTCTCCTGTATAATTCTCATTTCTTTTCGTATTTTTTCTGGTACCTCTCCTATTTGATTTTTTAAATCTTTCCTGAGCTCTTCTAAGAGAATTTTTTGGCCTTGAGACCAATTTATATTCCTCTCTGAAGCTTCACATGTAGCTGTTTTGACTTTGTTGTACTCTTCTAAGTTTGTGTATTGATCTTCCCTGTCAACCTAGTAGCTTTCTATGGTGAGGGTTCTTTTTTATTTTTTGTTGTTTTCCCAGCCTATTTCATGGCTTTTAAAGTTGAGCTCTGCTTCTGTGTCACAAGGGCACTGTCTCAAGCTTCTTTTGCTGGGGTCCAGGGGCCTGG
>NW_020944004.1:0-4508 GCF_900497805.2 Vombatus ursinus
TACCACAACTTGTTCAGCCATTCCCCAATTGACAGGCATCCCTACAATTGCCAGTTTGTTGCCACCACAAAGAGAGCTCCTATTAATATTTTAGAATACATAGGCTCTTTTCCTTTTTCCCAAACCAAAGTTGGAAACACACCTAGTAGTGTAATTGCTGGGTCAAAGGCTACAGGCAATTTAATAACTCTTTGGGCATAGTTCGAAATGGTTCTCCAAAATGGTTGGGTCACTTCACAATCCTATCAACAATAAATTAATGATTCCCTTTTTTCACATTCCCTCCAACATTTGTGCTTTTCCCCTTCTATCATTTTAGCCAGTCTGACAGATGTAAAATGATATCTCAAGAATGTTCTACTTGACATTTCTCTAATCAATAATGATTGAGCGCATTTTTTCATATGACTATAAATGATTTTTATTTCTTCACTGGAGAACTGCTTGTTCATATCCTTTGGCCATTTATTATTTGGGGAATCACTTGTAATTTTATAGATTTGTCAAATTTCTTCTACTATGTTATGGAAAAAATTTTTTATTTCTTAAATTCAGAATAAAATAAATATTTCAAAAAAAGAAAATATATTGAACATTAGTACACTTTTGATTGTTAAACAGTCAAAGAAATCTTAACCAAATAGCAAAAGCAAAGGTAACTATTAAAAATTTAATTGAACTTTAAAATAATAAAAATAAAAGCTCTTTTTTTTGTGCTAAGCATGCACTAGGTACTGCTAAATGTGATCTTTCTTAGCCAAATATGAAGCCTAAATATGAATATACATATCCTTCTCCTTCTACCCAAGCATGAATTGGCCAAAAGTCGTTTCTGATCCTTCCTTGCCTCAAAATCAGGTATGCCTGTTAATCGCAACTCTCTCTGGCTCTAACTTGAAGCATTATCTTCAGGACACCCACTGCCTCTTTCTTCTTCTCTACTGCCTTCAGTCTCTGACCAGAATAACTATTTCAGGAGGGATCCCAGCTATGTTTCTTGCTTTCCTCCCAACTCGAGTTATACTCTGGACTGCTTCACCTTCTCACTCTTGCCCCAGTGAGTGCTGTTCTTCCTTCCCCCATCTTTGCCACATCCTTTTTGTGTTTTTTTTTCCCCTATTAGAATGGAAGCTCCTTGAAAGTAGGAATCATCTTTTCTTGCACTTGTATTCTCAGTGGATGGCACCATGCTCGCCATATTGGAAGTGCTTAAGAAACATTTTACCTGTCTTGAACCAGAAGCTCCTTCTCCAAACAATACCTCAAGAAATCCATCTCAGCCACCACTTCCAAGAACGTCCCTTGATTACTGCCACTCAACTTTTCCCATCCCCTCTATAGATATGACTAAGTGACCCTCTTGAAGTGAATCTGAATACCCACACCTCCTCTCTTGGCTACATTCCAGAGGGCCTTGTAAATAACAGCCCTATCTGGTTGAGAACAGTACTTTAGATATTAACTCCTTTGACCACTGCACCCAGACTTTCATTTATTTGACAAAGAAACAATCTATTTCAGCCACCACCTGCTCAGAAAACACTCAAAGGAGTCTGACATGTGCCACCATATTTCCCCTTTCTCTTCTGCTTTCCTATACTTCCAATATCTATTCTGTGGGCTCATTGCGGAGATTGACAAGACGCTCTTGGTAAGGTGAAGATTGGGGTTGGCCAATGGCCAATGACCAACTGGGGTTGAGCAGAGTGGAAGGAGAGGTTTCTGGGTTAAAAAGACATATGAATTCTGAAGAATTTGTAATATATAAGGATGACATTGGGGACTTCTCAAAGAAAGTCAGTGACTTTCTCATGATCTCAATCAATAATATTTCTCCAGGCTTGCTATAGGCTTGGCACTGTGCTAGGCACTGGAAATACAGTTATAATGAAATGTTCCCTGTTCCAAAAGAGCTCATATTCACTGGGAGCTATAAGAAGTATATATACATCTGTTGATTTATAAAATAAGCATAAGGACAATAAAGGTAAATCAATACGAAGTAGTTATCTGTAAGGGTGAGTGACACTAACCATTTTATGTATCGGGAAAGGCATCACCCACCACCTGCCACAAGGTGAGATCTTGAAGAAGAGCGTGAACATTCTAAGCAAAGGCTCCTCTCAAAATATCTCTTTCCAGCACTGATACTCTGTCTCAATTCATTCCTCCATGGTGAGCATATTCCCACCCCATCAACATCTCCCCATTCCATTTTGGAATGGATTTGGAAAACTTAGTTGCCATTGTTCAAACCCCTTTCTGCATCCTCCAGTGACCCCTCCCTAATTCTAATATTCCTTGATGCAAACTCCTTAATCTCCCACTCTTTTAAAGATACCCATCTCTTCCACTGTGCTCTCTGAAATGCTTGCTCCATAGGTAATAAACTTGCTTTCATCTTAAACCTGCTCCTGTTTTCATTCCCTCCAACTTCTGGCCCTCACTGAACCTGGCTTTCTCTTAAGGATACTGCATCAGTGGACTCCCTTTCTTGTCACATTCATTCACAGCCCCTGATTCAATGGGCATGGTAGAGGAGGTGAAATACTCCTTGCTCCCCATCACCACTTCCACACTCTACCTCTACCACCATCACTCAATAACCTCTTCTCCTTAGAGTTCATTGAATCCAAATTTATCACTGCACTGAGGTTCTGTGAGTTGTTCATTACCAACCCTGAAGACATTCTGTTTGGTGCTTCAATAAGTCCAGTACATGGCTCCTGGTCTTTCTATTCCTGTCCATATACTAGGGGACTACACCATACATATAGATACTCCCTCAAGTACCACAACTCAAGAGTTTCTCAGTCTACTCAATTCTCACGACATATTCCTCCACTTCAGCTACATGCAGAGATGGTCATATCATCAATGCAGCCATCTCCTCCACCTGAAATGCTAACCCTCCTCACTTCTGCCTCCTGATTTCTCTGAATCCTTTCAAAACAGTTCAAACCCCACCTTCTGTAGAACTTTCCCACCTTTCCTCCCTCCCTCTGCTTTCCATCTGGTATTACTGTGCATTTGTACTGGATATATCTTGCACTTACAGAGTTATTTTCATGTTCCACCTGTAGAACGTGAGCTGCTTGAGTAAAGTCTGAGTTTGTGTCTTTTGATGCATCCTTAGCACTTAAGACAGCGCCCAGAACAAAATGCCTAATAAATGCTTACTGACACTTGGCTGACTGACTGGATCCAATAGATGAAAAGGCATAATCCCAGAACCATAGCAAATCTGAAGGAATCTGTCTGTGTGTTCTCAACATGTCTGACACAACTAGCCCCTACAAGTAGAGAGCACCTTCCCATGACTTCTTCTCTGGTCCCCAGGTTGCAATTAACATTCACTTCTATACTTTGGGAACTACCTAGAGCACATGGAAAATGAGGTCTCTCTCTATCCCACCATCCTTTGGGACATTCAACTTGCTTTAGTTTCATTCTGAGCCAGAATGTGAAAAGAGACTCCTATGTTCCTAAGCTAGAAGGGATATCAGGACAAACTTGTTCCAAACCCCTTGTTTCAAAGATGAGGAAACTGATGTCCAGAGAAACAAAAGATCTCATTATTTTCTACCTGCTAGTGAGAGAGTCATCACTCTCACAGGACCTCCTCCTGTTTCTTTTGCCACTGCAACATGCAAACAAGGCCTTAGGCTGCAGTCCAAAGAGTTATCTAAACTTCCACCAAAAGATCAAATATTCTCAGGAGGACATTATTAGGTGAAATTTGGTTAAAGTGCCATAAAAAATGTGGTTGATTGTGTGATCTGACATAACAATAATAGCATTGAAATTGCACTTTAAGGATTGCAAAGCACTTTACAAATAGGATCTCATTTCATCCTCACTATACCCATTTTATACATTAGGAAACTGAGGCAGAAAGAAGTTAAATGGCTTCCCCAGGGTCACACAGTAAGTAAAGTGTCTGAAGCCAGAATTGAGCTCAAACCTTCCTGATTCCAGATCTAGTGATCACTCCAGTGGGCACCTTTATGTGGATGTACTATTTGGCTGGGCTGGTCTTCATAAGAATGTCTGACTCTAATGGCTATGGCTGGAATTTTTGTGGGGCTCAGGGATATGTAGAGATGGAGTATAATTGGTGCATGGGGTAAAATTAGCCAATCTTTTTTGTGCCCAAGAAACAGAGCTCAGGGGAGCATTCAGGTCATTTCCTAGCAGGGTAGGGCTATGGAACAGCTGAGCACACTGCATTCAGAGAAGATCCTTACTTCCTTTGAAGATATTTTTTTAAAGTTCATTTTTAATTTATGGAATAAAACAAGAATTTTCCCAACAAATTAAAATTTAAAAAATATGATTGCATATGAAACTGCAGATCTATTATGTACAACTTCCTATGCCACTGAAATATATAATAAAGTTATATTGTAATGTTTGTCCTTTTTTTCTTCCCTTTCCCCCACCCTACAGATGGCCGCCATTAGACAAAATAGGTATACATTTATGTGTATGTGAGTGTGTGTGTGTGT
>NW_020944005.1:0-25677 GCF_900497805.2 Vombatus ursinus
AAAAGTTCTTTTATTGGACTAAAACCTTAAGTCAAAATAGTTGATACAGTGGCCCCATAGGTAGATGTGTAGATAAAACCAATATCAACAATGTTGGGATACAGTGAAAGGAAGAAATGTGATCAAAGAGCCCTATAATATTGCCCATATTTTTAAGGTTCAGAAGGTCAAGTATGGGATTTGTCGAAAGGGTGAGATATTAACCTGAGAGAAAAAAACAAGTGGGATTTATATTAAATATGTTCATGTGTGTACTGTTTACATAAGTGCACACACCCATGTTATAATGCATTGTAACTTTATGTGCATGCACACACACACCTATGTACATATGTTATGCACACAGAGATATGTGTGTACACACACACAACCATACTCATATATTTATATGAAAGACAGCTAGGTGGCACAATGGATAGAGTGCTGGGCCTGGAGTCAGGAAGAGCACTCTTTGTGATCTCATTTGAGGTTTTCTTGGCAAAGATACTGGAATGGTTTGCCATTCCCTTCTCCAGCTCATTTTATAGATGAGGAAACTGAGGCAAATAGGGTAAAGTGACTTGCCCAGGGCCACAGAGCTAGTAAATGGCTAAAGCTGGATTTGATTTCATGAACAGGAATCTTCCTGATTCCCAGCCCCACGTTCTAACCACTGTACCACCTAGCTACCCTGTGTATTGGGTTATAAGACAAAAACCAAGCATTCCTTGACCTCAAGAACATCACACTAGGGAAACTGGGGCGCCATGTGAGAGGTGGAAGGAAGATGAAGGTATTATATATAGTAAATGTGCTGGGTGTGGAAGTGCTCTCCATGCTACAGGGAAGGCAAGGTAGGCATATAAATGTGAGTACAGGAAATCTGAATTACAGGAGGGCTAAAGCTGATCTGGTGTTCACACTAGGACCAGCAATAACATGGTAAGCTTCTACACTGATCTTACACTGAGGTTGGGCCCACAGGTGGCTATTACACTTCCCATTTGATAGAAGTTAAAGAGAGGCACACACACACACACACACACACACACACACGAAGACAGAGAAACAGAGAGACAGAGATAGAGAGAGAGAGACAGACAGAGAGACAGACAGAGGCAGATAGAGGGAGAGGGAGGGAAAGAGAAGCAGACAGAGAAGGAATGAGAAGGATATGGAGAAAAAGGAAAGGAATGGAGAGGAAGAGGGAGGAAAAAGAGACAATGTGACAGAAATAAACAGAGACACAGAGACAGACAGAGGAAGAAGTAGAGGGAGAGAGACAGAGAGAAAGAAGGAAGGAAAGAGTAAATGCAACTACATGCCAAGTAAATGTAAAAAAAAACTTCTATAGTGGGGAAGAAAGGATTAGAAACTCGGGGAAGAGAATCAGGAAAGGCCTCATGTAGGAGATGGCACAGAGCTGAGTTTGAGGGAAGTTAGGAATTATATGACATAGAAGTTAAAGGGGAGGAAATTCCTGGCATGGGGCACAGTCCTTGCAAAAGTGGAGAAGTGGAGGGGGCTGGACTCCCGAAGACCAACAGGGAGGTTATTGCAGTCTACTGGGTGAGAGGGGATGAGAACTTGAATGAATGTAGTGGCCTTGGAAGTAAAATGAAGCAAATGACTATGAGAGATGCTCGAAACTGATGAGAAGATTAGAAAATCCAGAATGCTAATTGGTAAATGCAATGGAATAAACACATTAGTCATTTGAGTTCAAACAGAAAAAAAAAAAGAAAAAGACAGAGACAAACAGAAAGAGAGAGAAGGAAGGAGGGAGAGAAGGAGACAGAATCATAGCTATTAATTCCAGGAAATAATATGTTTAATGCAAAGGCCCTGATGGAAATCACTTTAACTAAAATTATATTCTTAATAATCTTATTTCACTTACCCAGTGTTAAAGGACTCAGCCATTCTATAAAGTAATTTAGAACTATTCTTTGATATCCTTTGACAAAGAGACCTCACTGGTAGATATATTCTACAAAATAACCCATGTCAACTTATAGACTCACACAATTTGTAGCAGCACTTTTTGTTGTAGCAAAAGGGAAAAAAAAAACTATAAACCAAGTCCTTAGCATCAAATCAGGGAATGGCTAAACAAATTGGGGCACACAAACGTAATGGCATATTACTCTGTTCTAAATGATGAATATGAAGAAAACAGAATAGAAAGAAGTCATATAATCTGACAGAAGAAACATTAAATGAGTAGAACTGAGGAAACGATATATTCAATGACTACAACAATGACAATAGGAAGAACGACTACAAATATATCCAAATTTAACTCTAGGAAGTGATTTACTAAGCTTGGCCTCAAAACAAGAAAAGCCAAGCCCTCTCACTGAATCTTTCTTGCAGAGGGGTGGGATTGTGGGGATGGTCCTCTTCATAAAATTCCAGACTTTCCCAATGTATTGGCTGGTTTTGTTGAACTTTTTCACCTCTTAAAAAAAAGTATACTAAAAGGAATGTTTTTCAGGAAGGCAGAAGTGGATAGATATATTGGGAAATCTAGGGGATCTGAAAGGAAAAGATGTGCAAAATTGATTTGAATTTAAACTTTAAAATATCCAAACCCTATAATAGCAAGAATTAAAGTCCTGCAACCTCCTTGTGCATATAAGGAGATTTCTACCAAGTTATATGTCATCTTGGCATCTTGTGTGAAGGTTGGAGAATCAGACTGATCAAGATCTGTTTATTGGCAAACTTACATGAACCAAAATTTAAACAATAATAATAGCTAGAATTTGTATGGTGCCCACTATATGTCAGTCACTACACTAAGTGCTTTACAAATATTATCTCATTTGATCCTTTCAAAAACGATGGGAGGTAGGTGCTATTATTATTCCCATTTTACAGTTGGGACAACTGAGGCAAGCAGGGGTTAAGTGACTTTTTCAAGGTCCCACATCTGGAAAGTGTCTGAGACTGGATTTGAACTCAGGACTTCCTGACTTCAGGACCAGTGCTCTATGCACTATGTCTCCAGGATGTCTGGAGGCCATTAAAATCTAACTTCACTGGCTCATCATGAAATGAAGGTGATCATAGATATTCAAATACTCTGCCATCAGGCACAATCCAGAATGACTTTGAGTATGAGGTCAGGGATGAACTGCATATTTGTTGACTAAAAACCAGTGTGGTGTAATTAGGAAAAGCTTTCGTCGCATTAGCTGCATGGCAGTGAAATGTTCCTTTACATCAAACCTCAAAGACAATTGATATTTCCTTTCACCATACCAAGATTCTGATGTGGGTCATTAGAGAATTGTCCACACCAAGGAGTGAAGTGAATGTATCAAATAGAAGCCAGTAAAGGACCATACATAACAATCTTTTGCCTCTCTAGGGACCCAACACATTATTCAAAAAGTCTTATGTGCTGAGAATAAATACAAACTGTAATGTCTTCTGTTTTTAAAATATATTTCTCCTTTGCTCCCTAGGTCACTGGATAAAAGATTCAGGAAATGTCTAACTTTACCATTGTGAAGGAATTCCTCCTCATGGGGTTTTCTGATATTCGAGAGCTGCAGATCATATATTCTTTGCTTTTCTTACTGATTTTCTTGGCTACCCTTTTGGGGAATTTGCTTATTGTCATTGTTACCACTATTGACAGGCGTCTTCACAACCCCATGTACTTTTTCCTTAGGAATCTGTCCATCGTGGATGCCTGCTACATAACAGTCATTCTCCCTAAAGCATCTACCAACTCTCTGTTGAACACCAGGGCTATCTCAAAGAATGAGTGTGTGGCCCAGATCTTTCTTGTAGTTTTCTTCGTCTATGTGGAGTTGACCTGCCTCACCATCATGGCCCGTGATCGCTATGTTGCTATATGCCATCCACTCCACTACACAGCAATCATGAGTCCCCGAGTCTGCATGCAGATGACCTTGACATGCTTTCTCACTGGCCTCTTGTATGCAGGTTTCCAAACTGGTTACACATTTCGATTGCCTTTTTGCCAATCCAATGTGATCCATCAGCTCTTTTGTGATATCCCTTCTTTACTCAAACTTGCTTGCTCTGAGACCTTCAGTAATGAAATACTTATAGTTGTCTCTGGCCTGGTGGTTGGGGGTGGTTGCTTTACCTTCATCATTGCTTCTTATGTTCGCATATTTTCCACAGTGCTGAAGTTTCCAGTGAAAGAAGACCGGAGAAAAGCCTTTTCTACCTGCATCCCTCATGTCATCGTTGTATTAGCGTTTCTGATTTCAAGCTTTTACGTGTACCTTCGGCCATCTTCATTCTCTGCATCCATTGAGGACATGATTCTTTCTGTGTTCTACTCTGTAATACCACCATTCCTGAACCCAATCATATACAGTCTAAGGAACAAACAGATAAAGGAAGCTGTGAAAACAGTGCTAAAGAGAATTTTTTTTTCTAGAAGATAACAAAAACTAATAATCTCTCTAACTTTTCCAGTATTCTTACACTTTAAATAGACACTTTTTACACTTTTACCTGTATATATTCTATGATCCAGTGACAGTGCCTTTTTGCTATTCCTCCCACACAATAATCCTCCCTTGACTATGGAAATTTTCATTGCCCGTTCCACATATCTGGAATGCCCCTTCTCCTCATCTCTGCCTCCTGGCTTCCCTAGCTTCCTCCAAGCTGAAGTACAAATCCTGTTTTCCACAGGAGGCCTTTCCTCTTCACCTCCTTCACTACTAGTGACTTCTCTTTGATCCTACCCCATTAACCTGTCTATATCCTACTTGTAAATAGTCATTTGCATGTTTCCTCCCCTATCAGAATGTGACCCATTAGAACATAAAAAGGGAGAGTGATTTTACTTATTCTTCCACAGAAAAATCTCTTTTGAAAACTCCTCTCTGCAACATTATGGTGCATACTAACCCATCACTGGTCTTTTCAGAAACCTTTAGAGGTAATAATTTCTACATTTGATTCCTTTGCTTGTAAGGATGAAATTACTTTCAAGCTAAGTCAAAAAGTTATTGCCTTTCCTTTCTGGGGAAGAGAGAACACTCCAGTAGGTATCTGAGTAATTGAAGTCCTTCCTTTTACTAATATATCATGCCTCTTTGTCAAGACTATCTTCTGTTTTCCTGCTTCATCATCTCCTAGTTCAGTCCACATGTCATTTATTCTACCACAAGGGCAAAGTTACATATGTTTTCCCCTTTTATTAATCTTCCCCCAAATTGGCTCCACCGTGATTCCTAAATCTGTTTGTCAGTTTACCTAATATAAGCATATCTTCTTAGCATACCATGCAATCCTCATACCACTACTTTCATGCATCCCATTTCTTTTAAATAAAGTATATGTATTCTTATTTCCAGTCACAGGATTAATTCCATGGTATTCTAGACATTTTCCATTCATCAAATTTATTCAATGAATTCTTAGTGATACCTATGAGGTCAAATGTGCCTTCTTGAATTAGGACCTGTACTCCATGTAACTTACCTTTTAAATTATGAGCATGCATAGATTAATAATAATAATACATAATATTTATATAACACTTTAAGGTTTGCAAATCACTCTTTAAATATTATTTTGCTTTATTGCCGAAGGAATTTGTTCTTGTTATTGAATTGTGTCTAACTCTTTGTGACCCCAATTGGGGTTTTCTTGGCAAAGATACTGAAGTGGTTTGCCATTTCCTTCCGTTTCCTTCTCCAGCTCATTTTATAGATGGAGAAACTGAGGCAAATAGGGTTAGGTGACTTGCCCAAGGTCACACAGTAAGTTTCTGAAGTCAGATTTGAATCTTCCTGACTTCAAGCCCAATACTCTATCTACTGCTTCACCTAGCTGCCTCAAGAATTTGTGAAGGTAAGTACTATTACTATCCCTGTTTTACCTATGAGGAAACTGAGATAGGCAGAGGTTAAATGACTTGTCCAGGGTCATAGAACTGGTAAATGTCTGAGACTGGATTTAAAAAGAACCTGGAAAATAATATACACAATGACAATAACAAGGTAAATAAAAGTTACAAGAACCAAAATCACCGAACACTCTGTACAATAGCCAAAACTGTCTCTAAAGAAGAGATAATAAAATCCTTCTTCTCTTCTTTGAGGATGTGGCAAGTTGGACCTGGAAAATTATATCATGTGTGCATCTATATATATATATATATATATATATATGTATGTATGTATAATACTGATTGATATATTAGTTAGCTTTTTTGCATTGCTTTTCCCCCTTCACCATTTAGCCTTGAGCTCCATGATAATAAGCCTCCTCACCTTGGGAATTTTGCATCTTATTGCTGCTATATCTTTTCAAGACAACCTCCTCTTCCCAACCAACTTTTTGTCCGTTTCTGACTCTGAGAAAGGAATTTTGATTACTGGATAATGGTTTAAAATAAAAAAAATATACTGAAATAACTGGCTTCTGACTAGGAAGGGTAGACACCTAAGAACTCAGAAAAACTTATTTTCCTGGAGTCAGGTAAATATCACAAAAAGGACTTAAAATGACAAAGGAGGATAAAACTGCATATGTATTTCCACCAAAGAAGAAGAAACAGTTCACAAGAAACAAAATCCAAGAAATGAGTCAGTCATATAATCCGTGACCTCAGTTGTTGTTGTTGTGGCTAGAATTTATATACTATTTACTATGTACTAAGTGCTTTACAAATGTCATCACATTTGATCCTCACAACAACACTGTCGGCTAGGCACTGTTACTCCTCTCATTTTAGAGTTCAGGAAACTGAGGTATACACAAAGGTTAACTGACTTGCACTGGGTCAAATAGCTGGTAAGGTTCTGAGGCTAATTTTGAACTTAAATCTTCCAGTGCACCACAGTACTGAGCTTCCTACCTTTGGAAATAAATGATTCAAGTCAAATAGGATACCCAAGAGGCAAAACAAGGTGACACTGAATATTCAGACTATAATACCCCTTATGGACTGTTTCCCCAACTTGCAATTACACTGGCAGCTTGGGTTCCCAGAGAGGCAGGTGACTACTACTTTTCTCAGGCCATCACAGGCCATCCTGAGGGGCTAAAATTTCTAGCACAGCTGAGATTTAAATGTTGACACTGTAAAGTTAACAACTGGCTCTTGCAGGTCAATTAGATCTGCCTTCAACACGTCCCTGGATGTCTCACTATATGAGGGTCAGGTAGGTGGTGCCGTGAATAAAACACTTGGAGTCAGGAAGACCTGGGTTAAATTCCAGTTTCAGACACTTACTAACTGCATGATCCTGGGCAAATCACCTAACTGTGTTTGCCTTAGTTCCTCTTCTTAAAATGACCTGGAGAAGGAAATAGCAAACCATTTCTGTATCTTTGCAAAAGAAAACTCTAAATGAGGTCACAAAGAGTTGGACGTGTCTGAAATGACTAAACAACAAAACCCCTATGTGATTTTCCTGGTGATCTTGTTCTACCTCCAATTTCCTGCCTACGTTAGTGTGTTCTCTATCTCACTCTTTGAGGGCAGGAACTACCTTTCTCTTTATTAATTGTCTCCCCAGTACTCAGCACAGTGCCTGGCACATAATAAGCTTACTAAATAAACATTTATTGGATTGGATTTATTGGATTGGATAGCAGGGGTCAATCATTCCTGACCCAAGTCCCAGCAGCAAAGCTGAAGATTTGGAGTGCCCACTAGGAGGCAGTATTTGGACAGTAGCACTCCACTCTTCTCAGCCCAACCCAGCATTCAATGCAAATGGACTTGGCCCATGGAAACAATTCACAAAATGGGGAAACCTAGCATCCTGATTAGCTATCATTTCAAAGAGACTTTGAGGTCAGATCCTTAAAAGAAATAAGAAGACTGGAATAGCAGGTATGATTTCACCTAGAGCATAATATTGATTTATCTGTTATATTAGAGCCCATTAATATAGAAATAGTGGCCAGAGCAAGGGAGGTGCTCAATCCTTGTAAGAACCAATCTGGAGTTTTGTGTTTAATTCTAAAGCAATACAATATAGAATTGGCATTTAAAAACTGGAATTTGCCCAGAGTAAAGCCACCATGATGGTGATGGGAACTCAAAATCATGTCATGTAATCATAATCATATGTAATCATAGTGTACATACACACACACATCAATCCATCCATCCATCCATCCATCTACCCATCCATCCATACACACATACATATATATGCATATGCCTATTTGTGTCAAATGGTAGCCATCTCTGGGGTCAGGGGGATGAAAAAAAGTAGTTTACATTGTATCTTTATTATATGTTTAAAAGAAATAGTAAGTTTTACAAAACAGATTAGCAGTTTCATGTGGAATCATCTTTTAAAAATCCTGCTGTTATAAAAATGCTTGTTTCATTCCATAAATTAATATAAAACAAAACAGATTATAAAAAGAAAATAGTTCATTCTTTTGAACTTATACTCTATGTAGAAGGATAAAACATAAAATAAAGTTCTGACACAGGGTAAATGAAAGACTCAGAAATCCTAAGTTTTCAGTGGGGTAAATGGCAAGACCATCTTTAGGTTCCATCAGTAGGTCAGAAGACAGTGTCAAAAGTCTAGAGGGTTCAATGGCAGAGTAGTAGATGATAAGGTCTGGTGGTTATATATATGTTTCTATAGTTGAAGGATACAGAGTTGTTGAGTCCTATCTCATTCAAACTAAGTGATAAGCTTGTTTTTGTTATCAGTGAGATTTTTTTTAGTTCTATCTGACTGTGTGACCCATTCGAGGTTTACTTGGGAAAGATACTGGAGTGGTTTGTCCTTTCTGTCTCCAGCTCATTTTATAGATGAGGAAACTGAGGCAAACTGGGTTAATTGACCTTGCTCAGGGTCACATAACCAGTAATTCTCTGAGACTGAATTTGGACTCAGGAAAATGAGTCTTCCTGACCTTACGCATGGCTTTCTGTCTACTGTGCCACATAGCTGCCTTAACTTAGGACTACTCCTTATTAATAAAAAAAATACACGGAAACAGCTGAAGATTTTTAAAAGGAAAGGTGATTGTTTTCTATGCCCAAATGACATATAATTCTAGGTTGAGATTAAGTTCAAATATTCAAATAGATGTGATATCACTAATTTAGAAATTCCCTGAAACAATACATATTGTAGCCCATCAAAGCCAGATGATCTTGTAAGATTCTTGTCCATGTCCCAAAAGCTTGCTGAGGAAGGGCCATTTAATGTATTAGAGGCCTTTTGCTCTCCCAGAAGTAAATACAGAGTCCAGGACAAGGGTTCACTGAAGAAGACCTGGGGCACGGGGTTAACATCCAGCTCCAGGTTCTCAGGAGTCCTTTTTGTCCCCTGTCTAGGTTTCTTGAGATGTTCCCCTTAGGCATAGTATAACTTCTTTGCTGTGATTCTTGTCAATGCATGAATCTTCATCTGGCCTATCTGTAACTGCCCAACACAGGAACAACCATCAGCTAATATGGGAAAAACACTAGGATACACATAGAAATATGGGAAGTCCAGAATTCTCCACACCCTTCAGAAAACACATTTTACTCCAGTCTAAAGGTAGGAAGGAAGGAGACCTAGGCCAAGTCCAAAACCAAGGAATCTCTTAACCCCTCCTCCCAACTGTTAGTTCTTCCTCATAGCTTTCACTGATATGCCACACTAATTTTTGGAATATATCTAATTACAAGCTTTGATACTCTCAGGTTTAATATTTTGTACATAATCATTAGGACATGAACAAATCTTCTTAGAACACCTGACTATCATTCTTGTGTAATGTCTCTCCAGTTCCAAGGACTTTTCACCTTTAGTCTAATGACCAGGTTTGACCAAGTATTTTAAACTCAAAACTATGATTGCGGCTTTTGAAAATTGAAATTGTAATTTAATTAAGGTATGAACTAGTCTTAATAGTAACATTAAGTGTGGTGAGGTGACATCTGATTTATTTACCAATTCTTTCCTTAAACATAAATAAAGTTAATGCAGCTAAACTAAGAAAATAAGTAAAGGATTGAACAATGGATAAAAGTTGAATGATAAAAATCTGCAAGGAATCAATACAAATGTATGATATAGAGCAGAAGTGCAAAACATGTGGGCTACAGGCCATAAAGTGGTCAACAACATTCCTGAGTGCCAACCTAATCAGATTAAAATGTAATTATGAAATATTCAACAAAACAAATAAAAAATAAAAGAATATAGATAATGTTAATATGTGGTTTTCTTTTTAAATTAATTTCATTTTTAGTTTTCAACAATCATTTCCATAAGCTTTTGAATTTTAAATTTTCTCCTCCTCCCTCTCTGCCTTCCTCCCCAAGATGTCATGCAATCTGATATAGGCCCTACATACACATTACTATTAAACATACTTTCACATTAGTCATGTTGTAAAGAAGAATTAGAACCAATAGAGGAACCACAAGAAAAAAGAAACAAAACAGAAGAAAAGAATAAGAGCAAATAATATGCTTCAATCTGTATTCAAACTCCATAGTTCTTTCTGTGGATGTAGATAGCATTTTCCATCATAAGGCCTTTGGAGACGTCTTAGATCCTTGTATTACTGCGAAGGGTTAAGTCCATCAATATTAGTCATTGCACAAAGTGGTTATTACTATGTAAAATGTTCTCCTGGTTCTGCTCACTTCATTCAGCATCAGTCCATATAAGTATTTTCAGGTTTCTCTGAAGTCTACCTGCTCATCATTTCTTATAGCACAATAGTATTCTGTTGCATTCACATACCACAACTTGTTCAGCCATTCCCCAATTGACAGGTATCCCCACAATTTCCAATCCTTTGCTACCACAAAAAGAGCTGCTATAAATATTTTTGTACGTGTGTGTCCTTTTCCCATTTTTATGATCTTTTTGGGATACAGACCTAGTAGTGGTATTGCTGGGTAATATGTGGTTTTCTAAGTCAGTGCAACCCAAAGGCATCTTTATCTGCAGTTTTGTCATATCCACTTCAATTTGAGTTTGACACCACTGATGCAAAAAGTCTATCCCACAATATGTTAGTCAAATAATCATCCAATTTGAGAGATTGAAGGAGTATCTAAAGCCATATATTTCAACCCAGGTCCCTGGGCTATGCTGTCCCTAAGGTGTTAGGCTTCTTTAAAACTCCTAAAAGTGGACTAATTAGACTAATCACTTTTCTACACGAAAATCTTCCAATATTTGAAGCCAACTAGTATGTCTTCTCTTAGTTTTCTCTTTACTAGGCTAAACAACACATCTTTGTATGTCTTGGGATTAACTTTTCTTGTCATTCTGCTTATTATCTCCTGGATTTATAGCAACTTGTCCATGAGTGTAGCATGAGATGTTAAGAGAGGATTAGCAATACTGGTATGAGTTTGCTGGGCCCTTTTCAGGGCTGCTCGTCTACCTTTGGTGTCTACCCATCACCCAACTTTCAGCTGTGGCTCCAAGAAGTTGTAGCATGCACAGTGGCCGCACCCTGTTAAAACCTTCTTGGTACATGGGTCAAACTAGGTGGAGGATAAGCAACAGGCCTTAAAACCCTTGGTGAGTTAGGAACATGTGAATATTTTGCCTTGAGGAATATATGAATGAGAATGATTTGCTCCAATGGTTATGAAGGCTGCTGAAGCAGGCACTGTGAAGCACTTAGAGGTTGGTCAAATACCAAAGAAGACACCAAGGTCATCCATCTTGACTTTTGTCTTGCCTCTGGATCTCTATGACTGGAAGAGAGAATGAGGCTCATGACCTTGTGCAACTTTGCCTCACTTAAATCTGATTCATGCATAAGTCAAGACATCACTCCATAACGAAGGGTGAACAAGAACCCAGAAAAGAACATCATATTCCTGATATATTTAATTCTTAATAATTTATGAGGCTGTTACATTTTGTGCTCTCAATTAATAGTTATGTGAAAATAATTATTTAACACGTAATATCAAGTATCATATTACACTCTAAAAATTGGCAGACTTGTTCATGACAAGTATAGGGACTGGGATGGACCTGTGACTTCATTGGTTAACAGAACAGCAGTGTAAGGAAGTTGCTCCCCTGGCACTGCTAATCAGCCACTTCTTTATGACTTATACTACTAAAAAGCCACCTAGAGCCCTGAGAGTTGAAAGACTTGCCCAGGGTCACACATACCACCATATGGATTCTAGACAGGGCATGACATCAGTTAAGGTTGATAAAAGTTGAAAAAAGTCAATATTGGAATGGTGAGGGGTGGAGTAGAAAGACATATTTATACACCTTTGGTGGGGCTACAAATCTAACCAACCTTTTGGAAATCAATTTAGAATTTTCAAGAAAAATCACTAGATTATGTGTAACTTTTGATGCTGAGAGACATTAAGGGACATATACCTCAAATACATCAATTACAGAAATGAAGGTACCATAGATATGAGAATATTCATAGCAACGCTTTTTGTCATAACAAAAAGAAAATGGGAGAAAAACTCTTATATTAATGTAAGAAAATATATTTTACTCTAAGATCAAATGACAAATGTCAAAGAAGATGAGAGTAAGAGAACATAGAACAGAGTTCCACTTTCAGGAGCCAAGATGGTGGAGTAAGAAGTAAGTTGCTCTCATCATCCCTTATTAACCTCCAAAAGCCCAGAAAATATTACCCCAGGAAAAAACCTAGAATAGCTGAACCAGCAGAAAGACAGGGTGCATCAGCTCAATAGGCCAGGTAGCTTGAGGGATTAACAGGAAGGGCCCTCTTCCCCTGGGGGAAAGGGAGCAGTACAGTAAGCTAGTAGAAAGCCTCACCTCAGCATACTAGGGGGAGATTCTGAACCCCAAGTGCTGGAGCAGGTAAATACCAACACCAGGACACCAGAGTGCCTCAGTAAGGACAGGGGAACCAGTGGAAACCAGCTCAAAAAACTACTATGTGCCTCAGTGATCTACAGCAGTCAAGTCTCCCAGGGCCTCAGCAAAACTCTAGGAAGTGCTCCAAGGGTACCCCCCAGGCTGAGAAACATCCCATAGCAGCAAAACATCCATCTGAAAGGAGCCTAAGAAAGCAAAAGGAAGGAAAGGCCCTGGTGAGCAGGCACCCTCCAGAGGCAAGACTACCCAATCCTACCCCTACAGTTCCAGTGTTGCTGATTCCAGCTCAACACCAGGTAAATTGCCAGAATCCTACAGCTTTCAACTGCCAGTATCTGAGGTCCCAGTACACAAAGCCAGTGACCAGGCCCTGGGCTCCCAACAAAAGAAGTTTGGGTCAGTGCCCCCTGCTCCATAACAGGACAGCTCAATCTTTTTAAAGGCCAGGAAATAAGCAAACACCATGAGCAAACAGAAATGTACTATAGATTCTTATTATGGGAATAGTGAAGATCAAGGCAGAAATTCTGAAGAGGACCACATTGTCAACAAATCCACATCTGGAACCTCAAAAGGGAATATGAACTGATCTGAAGCCCAAAAAGCCTTCTTGGAAGAAATCAAAAAGGATTTTAATAGCCAAATAAGAGAGGTAGAAGGAAAATTGGAGAAAGAAATGAGAGGTAGACAAGAGAGAGTCAATAGCTTGAAAAAGGAAGGATGAAAATTAACTGTAGAAAATGAATCCTTAAAAAATACAATTGGTCAACTGGAAAAAAAAAGTACGCTGAAGAAACAACTCATTGAAAAGCAGAATTGGCCAAATGGAGAAGGTACAAAATCTAATAGAAGAAAACAATTTGTTGAAAATTAAAATTGAGAAAGTGGAAGCTAATGACTCTGTGAGAGAGTGAGAATCACTCAAATGGAAACAAATGAATGAAAAAAAGAGACAAAAATGTAAAGTATCTCATTGGTAACACAACTGACTTGGAAAATAGATCCAGGAGAGACAATTTAAAAAATATTGATCTACCTGAAAAGCATGATGAAAAAAAGATCCTGGACACTATCTTTCAAGAAATCATCAAGAAAAACTGCCCTAAGATCCTGGAACCAGAGGGTAGAATAGCCATAGAAAGAATCCACCAATCACCCCCTGAAAGAGATCCCAAGTTGAAAATGCCAAGGAATATAGTAGCCAAATTCCAAAATTACCAGGGCAAAGAGAAAATACTGCAAGCAGCCAGAAAGAAACAATTTAAATATCATGGAACCACAGTCAGGATTATGCAGGACCTTGCAGCTTCTACATCCAAAGATCACAGGGCGTGGAATATGATATTCCATAAGGGAAAGGAGCTTAGATTACAACCAAGGATCAACTACCCAGCAAAAATGAGCATAATCTTTCAGGGGAGGAGATGGATATTCAATGAAATAGAGGACTTCCAAATCTTCCTCATAAAAAAGACCAGATCTCAAAAGAAAATTTGATCTTCAAATAAAGGACTCAAGAGAGACATAAAAGGGTAAACAGGACAGAAAAAAATAACAACATGTTATTAATAAGGGCAAGTTGTTTACATCCCTACAAAGGAAGATGACACTCATAACTCTTGAGAACTGTATTGTTATTACACCACTTTAAAGGAGTATACATAGAGGGGGTCAGTATAAGTTGACTTTGATTTAATGATAAAATAATCTAATCAAATGGGTTAAATGGATCTAAGTAAGTGGATTAATCTAAACTAACTAAGGGAATGTACTGGGAGAAAGGGACAGGAGGAGGCAGACAAAGGTAAATTATGCTACAGGAAATGTCACAAAAACCTATTGCAGTAGAGGGAAAGAAGGGAGGGAGATGAGCATTGTTTGAACCTTACTCTCATCAGATTTGGCTCAAGGAGGGAATAACACAATCAGTTAGGTATAGATATCTGACTTGCCCTATAGGCAGTAGGAAGAAAAAGGGGAAAGAAAAGGGAGGGAGCTAATAGAAGGGAGGCAAGATGGAGGGAGGTAGTGGTCAAAAGCAAAACACTAGTGAGGAGGGAAAGGGAGAAGGAAGAAAGAAAAGCATAAACGGGGGAAATATGATGGAGAGAAAGACACAGATAGTAATCATAACTGTGAATGTAAATGGGATGAACTCTCCCATAAAACAGAAATGGATAGCAGAATGGATTAAAAACTATAATCCTACAATATGTTGTTAACAGGAAACATGTTTGAAACAGAGAAACACACACAGGGCAAAGGTAAAAGGCTGCAGTAGAATATATTATGCTTCAGCTGAAGCAAAAAAAAAAAGTAGAAGTAGCAATCCTGATCTCAGACAAAGCAAAAGCAAAAACAGATCTTATCTAAAGAGGAAGGAAACTACATTCTGCTAAAAGGCACCACAGACAATGAAGTAGTATCATTACTAAACATATGTGCACCAAATAGTATAGCATCCAAATTCTTAGAGAAGTTCAAGGAGTTACAGGAAGAAGTAGACAGCAAAGCTGTACTAGTGGGAGACCTTAATCTCCTCCTCTCTGAACTAGATAAATCTAACCACAAAATAAATGAGAAAGAACTTAAGGAGTTGAACAGAATTTTAGAAAAAATAGGTATGGTAGACCTCTGGAGAAAATTGAATGGGGATAGAAAGTAATACACTTTTTTCTCAGTGGTACATGGTACAACCACAAAAATTGACAATGTACTAGGACATAAAAACCTCACAATCCAATGCAGAAAGGCAGAAATATTAAATGCATTCTTTTCAGATCATGATGGAATAAAATTATATATAATAAAGGGCCATGGAAAGATAGACTAAAAATAATTGGAAACTAAATAATCTAATCCTAAAAAATGAATGGGTCAAATAACACATAATAGAACAATCAATAACTTCATTCATGAAAATGACAATAATGAGACAACATACCAAAACTTATGTGATGCAGTGAAAGCAGTTCTTAAGGGAAGTTTTATATCTCTAAATGCTTACATGAATAAAATAGAAAAAGAGGAGATCAATAAATTGGGCATACAACTAAAAAAAAAAACTAGAAAAAGAACAAATTAAAAATCCTCAATTAAACATCAACTTGGAAATACTGAAATCCAAAGGAGAAATTAAGAAAATTTAAATTAAGAAAACTATTGAACTAATAAATAAAACTAAAAGCTGGTTTTATGAAAAAAACCCCAATGAAATAGATAAACCTTTGGGTAATTTAATTTAAAAAAAAGAAAGAAGAAAACCAAATTACCAGTATCAAAAATGAAAAGGGTGAATCCACCACCAAGGAAGAGGAAATTAAAACAATAATTAGGAACTATTTTGCCCAACTGTATGCCAATAAATTTGACAATCTTAGTGAAGTGGATGAATATTTACAAAAATATAAATTGCCCAGATTAACAGAAGAGGAAGTAAAATGCTTAAATAACTCCATCTCAGAAAAAGAAATTGAACAAGCCATTGATATATTCCCTAGGAAAAAAATCCCCAGGGACAGATGGATTTACAAATGAATTCTATCAAACATTTAAAAGAACAATTAATTCCAATACTATATAGACTATTTGGGAAAATAGGTGAAGAAGGAGTCTTTCCAAATTCTTTCTAGGAAACAAATATGGTGCTGATACATAAACCAGGAAGAGTCGAAACAGAGAAAGAAAATTATAAGCTAATTTCCCTAATGAATATAGATGTGAAAATTTTAAACAAAACATTAGCAAACAGATTACAGCAAATTATCACAAGAATAATACATTATGACGAGGTAGGATTTATACCAGGACCTATTCCCTTTCTTCAGTGAATTTAAATCCAGTTGGTGAAATGATAGGAAATGATAGAAAAGTAAATACAAGGTAAATAAAGGAAGGCATGGCATGAAGTAGCAGCTGGGGAGGTGAGGGAAGGAGAAAAAGAGGCCTGAGTTGAGACTTGAGAGAAAGATAAGAATTTGGAAAGGCAGAGGTAATGGTGCTTGTACTCCGTACCTGGGCTATGGCTTGTATGACTGCACAGAAGTGAAAGTCACAGTATAGATCTCATGGATCAGTGAGCCATGGCTTAAATGACTGAAAGAGCAAGAAAGGTAAAACAAGGTTAGGATAGATGGTTGGGAAACAGGTTACAAAGGGGCTTAGATGCCAAACTGAGGGGGTTGTGATTCATTCCATGGGTTTCACAAAATAACAAAGTTGTACAGCTGGAAGGAACTTCGTTGTTGTTGTTGTTCAGTAGTCATGCCTAACTCTCTGTGACCCCACTAGGGCTGTTCTTGGCAAGGATACTGGAATGGTATGCCATTTCCTTCTCTAGCTCATTTTACAGATGAGGAAAATGAGGCAAACAGGGTTAAGTGACTTGCCCAGGGTCACACAGCTAGCAAGTGTCTGAGGTCAGATTTGAACTCCAGAAGAGGAGCCTTTCCAACTCCAGGCCCAGTGCTCTCTCTGCTTCACCACCTAGCCACGCCTGGAATGAACTTCAGGGGCCTTTCAGTCCAACCCATACTTGAAAAAGAATTTTCACTGCAGCACCTTTGTGAAATGGCCATCCCATTTCTTGCGAGAAAGATAATATTATGCAATGGATAGGTCATTAATTAGACCTGGAATCAGCAAGATCTAGATTTGAATCCTGCCTCAGACAATGACTAGCTGTGCAACCCTGCACAAATCACCTAACCTCTCTGTGGCAAAAGTTCCTCACCTGTAAAGTGAGGAAGCTGGGCTTGACAACCACTAACATCCCTCCCCCCTCTAAATCTATGACTCTTTGATCCAGGGATTTCCCCACCTTTTAAGGAAATTTCTACTTGGAGAAAGCACCTTTGTTATTGTTGTTCAGTCATTTGGTCATGTCCAACTCTTCCTGACCCCCTGGACCGCAGCACGCCAGGCACTTCTGTCCTCTACTTTGTCTCAAACTCTGTCCAAGGTCACTTTCATTGTTTCCATGACACTATCTAACCACCTCATCCTCTGCTCTCCCCTTCTCCTTCTGCCTAGTTGTTAGAAAAAAATAAACCTTGAATCAAGATCACATTTATCTCTGCATTGGAATTCCACACATTGCTCTTGGTTCTGCTTTCTGGCACAAAGCAGTACAAAAACTAACCTTCCAGTGAAATTCCTTTGAATGCTTCATGACCTCTCTCATCTTTCAGGTTCTTCAAAGGAGGATTACATAGCAGAAACACGGTGCCTGTAACCACCCTGCTTGACTTCCTCTTGGTGCTTTTTGGCATTTAGGTGTAATTCTTAAAATATGATTAGAAATGAAAATATGATTCCTTATGTAATCTGACTAGTACACAGTACAGAGGGATTTCTACTTCCCCCTGGATACTCTGCCCATCTTAAATACACTCAAAAATTCACATTATTTCTCAGTGAAAATATTTCACCATTGACTCATATTGAGCTTGTAGTCCACTAAGCCCCTCAGATCTTCTTTTTCAAATAAATTGCTATCTAGCCATTCCTAACACCATATTGTACTTGTGAAGTTCATTTTTTTTTGTACTGAAACATGTCTTTATAGTTATCCCTCCTAAATTTTTTTTTTTTGGGTGAGGCAATTGGGGTTAAGTGGCTTGCCAAGGGTCGTACAGCTAGTAAGTGTCAAATATCTAGTCTGATGCCAGATTTGAACTCAGGTCTTCCTGACTCTAGGCCCGGTGCTGTATCCAAGGTACTACCTAGCTGCCACCCCTAAATTTATTCTTATGTAATTCAACCAAATGTCTTTCTCCAAAACATTTTTGGATTATGCTTCTGCCATGTATGGCAGCTATCCATTTGTGGTTGCTGATGTTAAATCATTTCAGTCATCCTGAATCTCTGTTACCCGTTTTAGGGTTTTCCTGGAAAATATTATTTGCCATTTCTTTCTTTAACTCATTTTACAAATGAGGAAACTAAGGCAGATGAGATTAAGTGACTTGCCCAGGATCACACAGCTAATCGATGTCTGAGGCCAGAATTTGAACTCAGATCTTCCTGACTCCAGACTCATGGCTGTACCTGCTGTGCCACCTAGGTGCACCATCCATTTGTAATATCTGAAAATTAGGCATGCCTACAACCTATTCTTTAATCTTTGTCACTGACATTTTTTAAATGTTAAATAGCACAGGGCCAAATACAGATCCCTGGTGCACTCCTCTATAGATCTCCTTCTTAGATGACATTGGACCATTAAAACGGACTCTTTGACTCTGGTCATTCCATCAGTTTAAAATTGGACCCTTTGCCATCTTGTCCATCTCTCTCAATTTTTTTTTTCTTAAGAATAGAATGAGAATCTTTATCAGATGTTTTGCTAAAACATTGGCAAGTTATATCTGAAGTGTTCCCATACTCTACCAGTTTAAGAAAATGCAATGCAAAGGATTCATGATATTTCATTCCTAATGATGTAACTCTCTCCACCATTGCAGATTGCAACCGTTCTATGACTTAGCAGATGAGGCCTTACACTGAGTAGATAAGGAGTTGCTGGAGGCACATAGAGATTATGAATCTTGTCTAAGGACCCAATCAGTGTCAGAGGTGGCTGAATTCAATCTTCTATGCTACCCTGTCTCCAACTAATACCCATTTTAGTAAAATAAGGAAAATAGAATTATTCTGGAATCCAATATTCTTTATTTTAAAATTACTTTATTATTGACTTTTGTTTTTGTAAACCAGTCATTTTGGGATATGTCCCATGCCCATTGGTCTCTCCCTTATTGTAAAGAAAAAAACAATCAAATTGATCGACTGATATAGTGACTGAATCTGACAATGTATACACATTGTACACTTGTATTCCCCACATTTCCAGTACTTTTCATTATCTGTTCTCCAGGAAACATTATATGACATGTTCTTGATGAGGCCAACCTCCCTCTTTATGATAGCTATTTAGTATTTAGATATTCACTGAACAGACCAAATCTTACTTAGCGGTTTAGTAAGGGGACAATCTGCAGCCCTCTCCCCCTGCCCCCAAACACACACAGAATGTCAGGGTTAAATGAATTTAGTGTCTGACCACACTCATTTAAAGGTCACCTAACCTCATCTGGCCACTTGATAATCCCTTGATAATTTTTTCCTTATTCTCTTCTGTTTATCTTCCTGAGGTCCAGAGTAATTATGAATCCTTTAATGAATTATGAATCTTTTGCATTGCATCACGATATAGGATTATGATTGGTTAATTTATTTCAGATCAATAAAATTGCAAGCTATTTTTCATTTATTGATTACTTTGAGCCTTCACTCCAGATCATTAACAATTAATTATTTAATCAAATGGAGAACATTTCTTTCCTAATAGTAAATATTCTCATATATCTATAATTACACACATAATAAAGTTACTGAATACATAAAATTTGTTAACAAATGAAAACAATAACTAACACAAAGACTTCTGTAATTATTTACAACACTTTATCTATGATTGATTTCATAACCAGAATCACCTCAAACCCTTAGGAAAATAGTTGTTGACTCTTTTTCACTTTTCTGTAAACTTTCATTGCTTATGCTGATTAAAGTTCTTAAATAATGTTCTTTCTGTACCTTTTCAAAAATTGTTCCTTTTCCCCCCCTTTGTCTTCTCTTTAGAAGTCACAGGAAATGGCTTCAGTTCTCTTAGACTTCTCATAGAATCCTCTTTATCAACAGTTTTCTCAGCAGTTGTCTTTGATGACTCTAGTATTTCTTCATAAAAATAATATGTGTCACAAGAAAGAAATCTCTCACCCAATCTTTTTCTGGTTTTTGCAAAGATTCTTCACAGACCCTAATGAAATGCACATAAATCACACACTGTCTTCTGGACTCCATAAGGAGAAGTAGCTTGACATCAAATCATTTTCTCAAATGGCTTTTTGATCTGTCAGCACAAATTACTTTTTTTTTTTAGTTTGTCATTTGCTTTATCTCAGCACTGATCTAGGTTTTAAAGAAGAGACATTTATTTCCACAGTCTCTGTCACTCAAAACAGATGTTGCCTTCGTTCCTATGTCAAAATTATTTAGTCCTCTGAAAATCATATAGGGTTTGTGTTGTTCAGTCATTTCAGACATGTCCAACTCTTTGTGACCTCATTTAGAGTTTTCTTTTGCAAAAATACAGAAATGCTTTGCAATTTCCTCTTCTAGCTCATTTTATAGAAGAGGAAGTAAGGCAAACAGTTAAGTGACTTGCCCAGGATCATGCAGTTAGTAAGTGTTTGAAACTGGATTTGGACCCAGGTCTTCCTGACTCCAGGTGTTCTATTCACTGCACCACCTACCTGTCCCTCATATAGTCAGACATCCAGGGATGTGTTGAAGCCAGATCTAATTGACGTGCAAGAGCCACTTAACTTTATAGTGTCAACATTTAAATCTCAGAAAGCAGCAACCACTACAAATCAGGACCTGATTCATTGTTTTGGTGATTGCTTAGACTTCTTATTTGTCCTTCGCGTTCAGCAAGGACCAAGATGACATCACAGGCCGGAGATCGATGTATAGTGTTTCCAGCTGTGGCTGATCAGACCCACAAGAACTTGAAAGACTTTACCACAGAGTGGGTACAAATAGTTCATATGACCACTTGGAAGGGAGATGTCTCTAATTGTGCACATCTCACATTGTTTAGACTGAAGGAAATGTTGGTAATGCAGATTAAAATGAAAAGTGTAGGTGCATACATTTTTTTTTTTCCTAGAGAGCAGTCATTAAAATTTGCCAGAACATGATTGTATTACTCAATAAACATTGCTTGAGCTCAAGCAGCACAGTAGGAGGCTCAAGAATGGAAAGATGAGCAGAGCAGAACCCTGATGACTGGAGGTTAATAATAATTATGGGAATTGGAATTTATATAGTGTGTTAAGGATTGCAAAATAATTTACATCCATTATCTCATTTGAATCTCACAGCTTCTCTGAGCACATCAAATGTGACCTTAATATTAAAATATAGAAAACATGTACCTTAGTGGAGAGCATTTCTTAATAGGTTGCTTTAAATATAGCTGAATACAGTACCAGCAGAGATAACAATAACAACTAGGACAACAACAACAGTAATAACAATTTATAAAGCTCAAATAATTCAGTGCTAGTAATGGTAACAATAATAGTTAAGTAGCATAATAACATGGTCATGAGAAAAGCTGCAGGGTTATTACTTATTAGTCAACAATGAATTACATTAATGGAAAGAAAAACTACAATATCATAAAGTAGTATATTTATGGACTGGATTAGCTCCCTTTTTCTTTTGACTTGCTGGTGTTTCTACATCTTGATCTATAAGGGTTGCTGTTATATGTTCATTATCAGCCTTTTAATTTCTATCATGTTTCTTTGCCATAAGGGCCTCTATAGCTGAGGTTTTATGAAGGGAGAGTATTGTATCTAGTATCAGCCTTCCCTATCTTTTGTCTGATCTATGGTATTCTTCAGGCCTAGGCAACAATATTAGGTTATATGCAATGTCTACTTTGCTCCAAGCAACATCTTTCTGAGAATTTCTCTTTGCTGTTTGGGAAACATGCTGGGCTTCAACATTTTTGATATGCTGCATTAATGTAGAAGGTTTTTTTTAAATACTACCTTTTATCTGAAGTGGATTGTTTATTATGTTTTTTAAAACTTCACATTTAAAACATTTTCAAAGATATTTGCTTTATCTTGTTTTCCAACTTCTCCAACTGAGATATTTGCCTTTAAGAATTTCTATGTGGGAGAGGATTCCTATAATTTCTGTCTGGCCATAATAGTTATCCTATCACTAAACATGCTTTTCTAAAATCTAATTGGGAGTACTAGTTGCCAATCAATGAGAAGCACACTGGTGGGGGCTCACAAGCAACTGTACTAGAAACTTTAGCCCCTCAGGATGGCCTGTGATGGCCTGAGAAAAGTAGTAGTCACCTGCCTCTCTGGGAACCCAAGCTGCCAGTATAATTGCAAGTTGGGGAAACAGTCCCATAAGGGGTGCTATAGTCTAAATATTCAGTGTCACCTTGTTTTCTCTCTTATGTATCCTATTTGATCTGAATCATTTATTTCCAAAGGTAGGAAGCTGAGTACTGTAGTGACCTGGAAGATTTAAGTTCAAAGTTAGCCTCAGAACCTTACCAGCTATTTAACCCAGTGCAAGTCAGTTAACCTTTGTGTATACCTCAGTTTCCTCAACTCTAAAATGAGAGTAGTAATAGTGCCTAGCTCATAGGGTTGTTGTGAGGATCAAATGTGATGATATTTGTAGAGCACTTAATACATAGTAAGCACTATATAAATTCTAACCACCACCACAACAAATGAGTTTACGGATTATATGACTGGCTCCTTTCTTGGGTTTTGTTTCTTATGAACTGTTTCTTCTTCCTTGGTGGAAATATATATGCAGTTTTTATCCTCCTTTGTAATTTTTAAATCCTTTTTGTGATATTTGCCTGACTCTAGGAAAATTAGTTCTTCTGAGTTCTTAGGTGTCTACCCTTCTTATTCAGAAGCCAGCTACTTCAGTATTTGTTTTTTATTTTAAACCATTATTCAGTAATCACAATTCCTTTCTCAGAGACAGAAATGGACATGAAGTTGGTTGGGAAGAAGGGGTTATCTTTAAAAGATATAGTAGCAATAGGATGCAAAATTCCCAAGGTGAGGAGGCTTATTATCATGGAGCTCAAGGCTAAATGGTGAAGGGGGGAAAAGTAATGTGAAAAAGCTAATATATCAATCAGTATATACATACCTACATACCCACATACATACATACATACACACACACACAAACACACGATATAATTTTCCAGCTCCTGTTTGCCACATCCTCAAAGAAGAGAAGAAAGATTTTATTATCTCTTCTTTGGGGACAAATTTGGCTATTGTACAGTGTTCATTGACTTTGGTTTTTGTAATTTCTATTTACCTTGTTATAGTCATTGAATGTATTATTTTCCAGGTTCTGTTTAAATCTAACCTCAGACACCTACCAGTTCTATGTCCCTGGACAAGTCACTTAATCTCTGCCTATCTCAGTTTCTTCATATGTAAAATAGGGATAGTCACAGCACTTACTTTCTTTTTTGTAATTAATGTATTCTGCTTTATCAACAATCACTTCCATAAACTTTTGAGTTTTAAATTTTTATCCCCCACCCTCCCCACCTCCTTCCCCAAAACATCATGCAATCTGATATAGGCTATACATATACATTCCTATTAAACATTTTCACATTAGTGATATTGCAAGTAAGAATTAGAACCAATATGAGGAACAGCAAAAGGGCACTGTTAGTGGATCACAGAATATATAGAGGGAAAAGTGTAAAAAGTGTCCGTGTAAAGTGTAAGAATACTGGAAAAGTTAGAGAGATTAATAGTTTTTATCTTCTAGAAAAAAAAAATTCTCTTTAGCACTATTTTCACAGCTTCCTTTATCTGTTTGTTCCTTAGACTGTATATGATTGGGTTCAGGAAGGGTGGTATTACAGAGTAGAACACAGAAAGAATCATGTCCTCAATGGATGCAGAGAATGAAGATGGCCGAAGGTACACGTAAAAGCTTGAAATCAGAAACGCTAATACAACGATGACGTGAGGGATGCAGGTGGAAAAGGCTTTTCTCTGGTCTTCTTTCACTGGAAACTTCAGCACTGTGGAAAATATGCGAACATAAGAAGCAATGATGAAGGTAAAGCAACCACCCCCAATCCCCAGGCCAGAGACAACTATAAGTATTTCATTACTGAAGGTCTCAGAGCAAGCGAGTTTGAGTAAAGAAGGGATGTCACAAAAGAACTGATGGATCACATTGGATTGGCAAAAAGGCAATCGAAATGTGTAACCAGTATGGAAACCTGCATGCAAGAGGCCAGTGAGAAAGCACGTCAAGGTCATCTGCATGCAGACTCGGGGACTCATGATTGCTGTGTAGTGGAGTGGATGGCATATAGCAACATAGCGATCACGGGCCATGACGGTGAGGCAGGTCAACTCCACATAGGTGAAGAACACTACAAGAAAGATCTGGGCCACACACTCACTCTTTGAGATAGCCCTGGTGTTTAACAGAGAGTTGGTAGATGCTTTAGGGAGAATGACTGTTATGTAGCAGGCATCCACAATGGACAGATTCCTAAGGAAAAAGTACATGGGGTTGTGAAGACGCCTGTCAATAGTGGTAACAATGACAATAAGCAGATTCCCCAACAGGGTAGTAGAGAAAATCAGTAAGAAAAGCAAAGAATATACGATCTGCAGCTCTCGGATATCAGAAAACCCCATGAGGAGGAATTCCTTCACAATGGTAAAGTTCGACATTTCCTGAATCTTTTATCCAGTGACCTAGGGAGCAAAGGAGAAATATATTTTAAAAACAGAAGACATTATAATTTGTATTTATCCTTAGCACATAAGACTTTTTGAATAATGTGTTGGGTCCCTAAAGAGGCAAAAGATTGTTATATATGGTCCTTTACTGACTTCTATTTGATAAATTCACTTCACTCCTTGGTGTGGACAAATCTCTAATGACCCACATCAGAATCTTGGTATGGTGAAAGGAAATATCAATCGCCTTTGAGGTTTAATGTAAAGGAACATTTCACTGCAATGCCCCTAATGTGACAAAAGCTTTTCCTAATTACACCACACTGGTTTTTAGTCAACAAATATGCAGTTCATTCCTGACCTCATACTCAAAGTCATTCTGGATTGTGCCTGATGGCAGAGTATTTGAATGTCTATGATCACCTTCATTTCATGATGAGCCAGTGAAGTTAGATTTTAATGGCTTCCAGACATCCTGGTGGCATAGTGCATAGAGCACTGGTCCTGAAGTC
>NW_020944006.1:0-3040 GCF_900497805.2 Vombatus ursinus
CATGGGAGCAGCTTTTGTCAAATGCATGCAGGAAAGATGAATTTGGATAATTAACATCTCTGGCTTGAACTTAGAATGTAAAAAGGGAAGTAATGTAAAATGAGCCCCTAAAGTTAAGTGGTAGCCAGATATGAAAGGCCATAAGTCTGGACTAAAGAATTTTAGTTGTAAATTAAACTAAACTTTTTTTTTTCAAAGAGGTAACGGGGAGCCATAGAAGCTTTTGAAGAAGGATTATATTTGAATGGCAGTATTTCTAGGTAAAAACTGTTTGTTTGTCTGAGTTAGGGTATTTGTTCGTTCACAAGATGAATAAATGGTCAAAAGATATTTTTCAAAAGAAACAAAGTGCTAATAATCACTTGATATAATTTTCAGTTTTGCTAATAAGAGATACAAATTAAAACAATTTTGAGGTATCACCTTGCATATCACACTAATGAAAAATAACTAAAAGCAATAAACTTAATTCTGGTGAGACTGCAGAACTGCAAACTTAAAGATTTTTTTTTTTTGGAGAACAACCTGGCAATAATCAGGACAAATACAAAAATAACCTACTCTTTGACCATAATTTCATTGTCATGATCATACTGTGAAAGCATTGTCAAAACCAAAACACAACAGGTATGGCAGGGTGAGTTGTCATAAAACTTCTCCATATAAAACACACACAGAAAACATTGAACCAAATTTTGAGTGGGAAAGCCAAGAAAAAGTCAAAGTGAGTCATTTCTCCAGCCCAGGGCAGGTTAGGAAGAGAGAAAGGAAGCTCTACAGACAATGTGGTAGAGGTTGACCAAAAGCTTGGCAGCAGCACCCAGAAAGGGCAAGAGAACTGAATACCTGGGACAGAGAGAACCCAGCAATGCCTGTTATAGCACCGGGCAGAGGACTCAGTGCCATTTGGTAGTTCTGTTGCCCATTATCCAGTTCTGAGTTGTACTTTCAGGGCAGAGAGTAGCAATCACAGTCACAGGGGCACAAGGTCCCTACCTGGGCAAGGAGCAAAGCACAGACTAAGAGGACAGTGACCAGACCTCTCCCTAGATCACACTACTTTGAAGGTAATAAAAAACCTATGGGCCCCCATATCAAACTGTGAAAGCAGAAGGACATAAACAGACAGAAATCAGGCCAGTTATCCCACTTACCATCTCCTAGAGATGTGCAGAAACTAACTCTAACATAAAGTCCAAAGTCAAGAAACAAGCTGAAAAAATCAGCAAGCAACAAAAAAGAACTTAGTCATAAAAATCTACTGCTGTGACAGGGGAGCTCAAAAAATAAATTCAAAAGAGGACAATGACTTGACAACATCTTCAAGCAAAGCCTCAAAGGAAAAAAAATGAAGATTGGACACAAGCCCAACAAGAATTCCTAAAAGAGAAAAAATTTATTTTAAAAATCAAATACAAGTGATAGAGGAAAAAACTGGTTAAAGAAATGAGAGCTCTACAAGAAAATTACAAAAAAAGAACTAGCAATTTGGTTAAAGATGCATAAAAATACTGAAAAAAATCAGAATTGGTTAAATGGTAAATAAATGAAGTATAAAATCTTACTGAAGAAAATAACTCCTTAAAATTACAATTGGTCTAGTAGAAGCTAATGACTCCACAAGACATCAAAAAAACAATAAAATAAAAATCAAAAAACATGAAAAAATAGAAGAAAATAAAAAATATCTCATTGGAAAAAATGACCTGAAAATAGATAAAGGAGAGATAATTTAAGAATTATTGGACTATTTGAAAGCCACAATGAAAAAGAGAGAATAGACATTATATTTTAAGAAAGTGCAAAGGAAAACTGCACAGATATTAAGAAGGGTGGGGAACCTGAGGCCTTGAGGTCACATGAGGCCCTGTAGATCCTCAAGTGGGCCCTTTGACTGAATCCAAACTTCACAGAACAAATCCCTTTAATAGAAGGATTTGTTCTGTAAAACTTGGACTTAGTCAACAGGCCATACCCAAGGACTTAGAAAGCCACATATGGCCTCGAGGCCGTAGGTTCTTCATCCCTGGCTTAGAATCAGAGGGAAAAGTAGAAACTGAAAGAATCTACTAGTCATCTCCTAAATGAAATCCCCATATGAAAACTCCCAGGAGTATTTCAGTCAAAATCCAGAGTTCCCAGGTCTAGGAGAAACCATTCAAATAATACTGAGCAGTCAGAATCACACAAGATTTAGCAACTACCATTTTAAAGAAATAAAGACCTTGGAACATGAGGGCAAAGAAACTAGGATTACAACCAAGAAAAAGCTACCCAACAAAACTGAGTAGAATCCTACAGAGGTTTAAAAAATGGAGATTTAATGAAATAGATGACTTTCAAGCAAACCAGGGATGAATAGAAAATTTGACATTCAAAGACTCAAGAGAAGCATAAAAAGGCAAACATGAGTGAGTAATCATGATGATTTGACAAGATGAAAGTGTTTATATTCTATATGGAAAGATGATACATGTAACATGATCATTCTTAGAGTAGTTAGAAGAAGTAAAATCAGAGCACATGGATATAAGTCTATTATGTTGGGATGATCTGAAAAGAAGAATGGAGGGGAGAAAGTGGGGCACACTGAGAGATGGGGACAGAGAGAGGAAGAGTAGAGAAAATTATTCCTCACATAAAAGAGGTGTGCAAGGATAAGTTTTTATAATGGAGGGGGAAATAATGATGAGGGGGGAGAGAACAGACAATGTTTAAACCTTAACTCTCATATGAACTGGACCAAGGAAAGAAGAGGATGGATAGTTAGATAGCTATAGATAGATATAGATATACACACATACACACACATAGAAATTCTTCTTACCCAACAGAGAAGTAGGAGGGGATGGACTAAGAGAAATAAGGGGGAGGTGGTGAGATGACAAATAGGAAGGATAGATTAAAGTAGGCAATGATCAGAGGTAAATCAGACTTTTGAAGAGGGAACGGGGTGGGGGGAAGAGAAGGATAAATAGAAGAGAATAGAATGGAGGGAAATATATAATTAGCAATCATAACTGTGAATGTGAATGAGATG
>NW_020944007.1:0-3396 GCF_900497805.2 Vombatus ursinus
CTGTGTGGAAGATGGGTTGGAGTATAGAGATCAGCATCAGGAAGACCAGTTTGGAGGCTATTATGTTAGCCCATGCTAGCTAGTGGTGATGAGGAATTGAATCAGGGCAGTGGCTATGTGAGCAAATGTGAGTAGTGATGTAGAAATAGAATTGATGTTAGTTTTCCAAATGGGGAGCGAGGGAGAAGAGCTGAGGATGATTTCAAGATTGTGAACCTGGTGATGACGGTGCCATCAACAGAAATAGGTAAATTATGAGAGGTGGGTTCTAGAAGGACATATGAATCCCACTTTGGACATGTTGAGTTTAAGATGACTGTACAACGTTCATATGAACATGTCCAGTAATCATCTGGTGATGTGGGACTAAAGTTCAAAAGCCAGATAAAACTGATTGTGCAGATATAGAATTTGTCTCCATAAAGATGATGATTAAATCATTGAGAGCTGATAAGGAGAGAGCATCCAGGAGAAATGGTGCGGTCAATAGTGTATACATTGTAGAAAGGTCAAAGAGAATGAGTACTGAGAAAAAGCTGCTGAATTTAGCAATTATGAGATCATTGGTAAACTCAGAGTTCCATTCAAATGGTAGGATCAGAAGCCAGATTGCAAGAGGTTGAGAAGTGAGTGAGAGATGAGGAAGGAGCTTTTTCTAGATTGACTGTGAAAGGGAGAAGAGATTTATAATGATTGCTTAAGGTGATGACAGGCTCAAGTGAAAGTTTTGGTTTTTTTTTTTCCCTAAGGATGGAGCACATTTGTAATAGGTAGAAGACGAACTGGTGCATTTGACAAACGTTCCATGCTAATCTCATAGACAAAATGGATAAATGTTGACTAGATGGCAGCTCAGTTAAGTAGTTTAAAACTGGTAGAATGGCTGGACCCAAAGAATAGATATTAATAATTCAATGTCAACTTGGAAGGAGGTATGTAGTGGATCGTCCTAGTGATATTTCTTTGTTTCTGTGCTACCTTTTAAAAGTAAATAACTAGGGAAAAGGCATAAATCACATGCTTATTGATTCTACATCTAACCTAAAAGCTTGAAGATAGAATCAATACATTGGATGACAGAGTTGGAATCCCAAAGCATAGGCTAGAACGTTGGCATCCAATCTAACAAGGTGAAACCTAATAGGAATAATAAAACTGTTTATCTGGACTCTAAAAACCAACTTCATGAATGCGAGATGGAGGAGCTCTGCTAGACTTGTCTGAAAAAAAAAATTGGGTAAGTTTAATGGACTACCAGCTCAACATGGTTCAACAATGTTGTATGATCAATAAAAAAGGTGAAGAAAAATCTTAGGCTGCACTGAGAAAGATTACGTATTCAACTATCTTCAGGTGGTGAAAGGGCTGTCACAGGGAAAAGAAAAGGGCCTGGACTTGTTCTGCTTGGTGTCCCAGAGGGCTGAACTAGTAATAATGAGTAAAGTTGCAAAGAAGCAAATTTAGGTTTGATGTCAAGAAAACTTTCCTTTTGAGTGGTGGTATACCAAACTGAGATGGTCTACTTCAGGAAGTAAAAGGTTTCCCTTCCCTGAAGAACTTCAAATAAATACTAGATCACCACTTGTTGGGGATGTTGTAGAGGGGATCCCTGGTCAGTTATGGGTTGAACCAGGTCATCTCTGAGGTGCTGCATTCTTTTAATCCTTATTCTTGGTGTGTTGAATTTCTCCTCTAAGCCAGAAGACTGGGGAGAGCAGCCTGGTGACAATGCAGGGCAACCAATCCGAAGGTTTGTTCTGCTCTATGTTTAGATAGGGCAGAGTAGATCAAGGCTAGGTCCTTTGGTATATTTGTCATGTCAGACAGCTGGCAGGTGCCCAGGAGAATTCTCTTGTCCCTTCCCTCAGAGAGCAGATCCTTCAGCGGTCAAGAGTTAGCAAGCTGAGAGCCACCAGGTCTTCTATTCTCCATCTAGCCTCTTAATTGTTCTGGTTCTCTTCCCATCTCCTTTGAAATTTCCTTTCATTGTCTGTCCTTTCTTTTCCAGGTTATAGTGAGCACAGTCTAGCCCAAATCATGAAAAGTCAGTGTCTCATTATACAAATATCCTTTGATTCTCAGACCAGTTGTGATTCCTGAAATTTCCTCACATGTGGAATTGATCCACAGTATGACTGAGAAAAGTGAAGTCATCATGGCTTTCTCTGAAATCTGTGCTCTTGTAACTCACTTGAGTGTTATTAGATAGGACACTCCCTATGTTAGAATCAGCTGCCTCGATATGGAATGAGTTTCCTATCACTGTAACTCTTCAGGAAGATGGTGGCTAGTCTTTTCTTCAGAGATATTAGGGAATTCCTGGTTTAAATGACCTCTGAGAAGGCTTCCAGTGCTGGAAATTACATGTGGAAAAGATCCCAGGTAGAGAAAAGGGACATTTGGTCCTTCTGGCCTTTCATGACCAGAGACATTGCCTCACTCTCTGGGATTCCCATGTCCTCTATCCAAGGTTGCATGTTGACAACTTAATAAATTGTCATAATAGGAAAGTCTGGGGAATTGACATTTCACAGATGAACCTCAGTTGTAGAAGTGTGCATGGAGCAGGAATTACTTGGTGAAGCCTTGAGACCTGAATTCTATTTCTGCTGGTCACTCAAGCAGTTATCAAAGGAGTTTGATGACATTCACTTATTTATTTTGTCAAACATTATTAATCACTTCCTGCATATAGAACCCAGAGATGGTGCCCAGTCAATAATCATTCATTAATCTCTTACTATATGCCAAGTAATGTGTTAAGTGCTAGGAATACAAAGAAAGGAAAAAAAATCAGTGCCTGCCCTCGAGGAGTTTGCAATCTTAACTGTGTTCCCCTGTATGTTCACCTTTTAATAATACTCTTCCTCTGCAGCTTTGGGGTCAGTCCCTGGATCAGCTTTCACACCTTACCTGGGATCTACAGGGACTGGAGCCTACATAGGTAGGAATATGGTGACTTCAGTATTCTGGAAAGTGCTCACTGGGCTTTTCAAAGCTCTTGAAAGAAGGAAAAAGGAAACAGACTTTCTCCATAAAAACCCTCCTTACTTTAGGAAGTAGAGGCAAGACAAGATAGGAGGCACAACTTGGCATGTCCTCTGAGGTCTCCTGTTATAAAGACCAGACAAGATTTAAAACATTTGGTGATTTGCCAGAGAGATCCATGCAGGCACTTGGCATAAATCTTTGTATCCCACTCAAAAGATGAGGAAAATGAAAGCCCCCTCACAAAAACCCACCTTATCTGACCGGCATTAGCAACAAAATCCTTTTCTTTTTTTTTTTTGGTGAGGCAATTGGGGTTAAATGACTTTCCTAGGATCACACAGCTAGTGTCAAGTGTCTGGGGTTGGATTTGAACTCAGGTCCTCCAGACTTTAAGACCAGTGTTCT
>NW_020944008.1:0-1576 GCF_900497805.2 Vombatus ursinus
TGCTTCCAAGACTGGTCCCCTTCACCATCAGAGAATACTAACATCCCTAGTCACCACCACCATCAACTATAAAGGAAGATAATATAAACCCAGTCATGCCAGGAATAGCATTACTCCCCAGGCCATGGCCCCGCTTTCAGCCCAACCATTATTCAGTAAAATAAGCCTTTAGGAGACACAATCCAGAAACTATCTCTGCAACTGCTGCAGCTCTCCCACCCCCTTCTTCAGTAGCCAGAGCTACAGAAGACACAGAAAAGAAAGTTCTCACCAACAGTCCTTGGTACCACTAAATAGTTTGACATCAGAAAAAGATATGGTTTTATCAATGGAAAGAACTGCAAAGAAGCATTACTATCTTCTTTGCTTTGGTACCCTGACCATCACTGAACCTTTTCATCTGAGTTTTAGCTGAAACTTCCTCCTCCACGCCCCCATCCCCAACAGAATACGCACTCTTTGAGAGCAGAGATTTCTATTTGTATCTTAGAATAGTCCTTTGCACTGAGTAAACACTTAACACTTTTTCATCCATTCTTCCTTATTGACTTCCAAACCTTAAACAGAATCATGGCCTAAACTGAGCTAAGACTAGCCTAAAATATCCTTCACTTTACAGATTAGGTAACCAAGACTCAAGGTAAAAAAAGTAGAAAGTGCTAGAATAGGGATCTGAACCTAAATCTTTAAGGTTTCTTTCCTCCCTCTAACTCCCCACCACAATCCAATGTCTTTTCCCTGTGCCTGTAACGTCCCTTCCACGATTCAGATATTAGGTGGCAAAGCCAGAAATAGAGCGCTGGTCACTAGATTCTACATACAATGTCTACATTCAAATACCAAAGGCCAAGATGAACAAGAATGGACGATAATTATAATAATAACATCTACTGTTAATAATGTTTTACAGTTTCAAAAGTTCCTTCCCATGCATTATCTCATTTACAACAAGCCTGTAAATTCGGTAGCAGTCATGATCAGATTATAACATGAAAGGTGCTTTGCAAACTTTAACGCCCTGCATAAATGCTGTTATTATTATTATTATTATTATTATTATTATTATGCCCATTTTATGAATGAGGAAACAGAGGCTTAGAAATGTAAATGATTTGACAATTATTGCATGGCTGTTCAGTGGGTAGAGACAAATGTAGAACATAGTTTCTTACGCTCAGCCACACTGTATTTCGTTAACATGTTAATCAAATATCCCATGGCAATACTCATCATCCCCATGATATTCCTGCCCATAACACCCCTTCCTGGCCACCACCTCCTTTGTATGTATTATCTTCCCTTCCCCTGTGAGAATATAAACTTGGGGTACGGAGGGAGGGCCTATCTTGCTTTTTATATCACAATGTCTGGTACAAAGAGAGTTCTTTATAAATGATTTTTCATTCATTTATTAAAATTAGATTATTAAATTAAAGTTAAATCATTCAAATCATTGATAAAATAAGTATTGGGTCAAGGATCATTATTTGCACAATAAAACTTACCATATCCCTCTCTTACAAATTTATACTGATATCTAGTTTGGGAGCAGTATCCTCCAACAATTTTTTTTTTT
>NW_020944009.1:0-1831 GCF_900497805.2 Vombatus ursinus
CCACCTGGCCCCAAATTATCCATTCCTCTCCCTCCTGGGAGCACTGGCCTTCAAGGTGGTGACAACCTATGTAGACATAGAGATCTTTCTCACTCCTAGAGATCTAGAAATCAGAAGAGCCCAGGTGGTTGTTGGATTCCCATGATGAGCTCCATGAATCCTTCCCTCTTGAATGTTGAAGCACCATTTTGCCAAGCCTATGGGTGGGCCCCAGACCACCACCTCTCCATTCCTCCCTGACCTTTTGCCCAGACTGAACCACCCTACACAAAGTTTCACGTGTGCTCTCTCTCTTTTCCCTCTTCTTTCTCTCTCTCTCCTTTTTCCTCTCTGCCTTTCTTCTTCCTCTCTTTTCTCTTTCTTTTCCCTCTTCTCTTTCTTTTCTCTATCTCCCCTCTCCTCTCCTTTCTTTCCTGTTCCTCCTCCTTTTCTCTCCCACCTCTATTACAGGTTATAACTGCAAGATGCCAACCTCCTCCACAAGCAGTAAGTTTTTATTGTCTTTATTTCTCTATTTTCTGGGACACTACAGAGAAAGGAGAGTTCTTTCCCCCAACCTTTTTTTTTTAGCCTTTTGGGAGGGGTATAGGGCAGAGGAGCAATAATATTAGATGTCTAGATGTTTAGATTTATTTGCTCATTTGCTTATAATTTTTTTTGTTACCCCAAATATCTAAATTGGTCAAAAGGGAAAAAACCCAGTGGGCTTGGGAAGCAGGCTGTCCCTATCCCCTTCTTATTCAGGATTTAGAGTCAGAATCAGTATAACCCTGGTGCACAGAGGGAATTTCCCAGTATTTCAGAGAAACTTGTACCTCTCCCCTACAGCTTTCTTTCAACAACATTGGCCAATGGTTTTCATTAGTAATGCTTTGATCCTCAGATCCTTCAACAACTGCACTCTCTCCGACCATTCCTCTTGTCCAGTCGTCGCTGTCCTCTGGCACCACAGGTAAGAACTTTACTGATTCTCTACTTCCTCCCTGGAAAGATTGACTTGAACCTCATGTCCCTAAGGATATGAAGCAGGAAATGGGAGAGGGCAGGAGAGGCACAATCATAGACGCCAGCTATGACAAAGAATGAAATGATCCCTTCTTACAAGGACTACACAGTCTAACGGAGACAGCTACAGAGATAAGTATACACAGAATAAAAAGAAAAAAATGCAAATAAATACAAGGTAGTTAAAGAGGGAGGGTCTGTAAGCTGAAAGGACAATCAGGAAAGGTTTCCTGTAGAAGGTGGTTCTTGAGTTAAATCTGGACAGAAGAGAGAGGGGTTCTATGAGGTGGTGGAGAGGAGGATGGAGGGCATTCCAGGCATATGGAACAGCTAGTGGAAAGGAATGGGGATGGGAGATAGAATACGAGGATAAGAGAGAAGGCCAGGTTGGCAGAATCATACAGTGCAGGAAGCGGGAAATAACATCCAGTGACCCTGGGAAGATGGTTGAGGCCAGGTTGTAAAGAACTTTCTTTTCTTTTTTAATTTTTAAAAACATTTTTACATTCAGTTCCAAGTTCTTTCCCTGCTCCAACCATTGAAAAGGCAAGAAATATGATACCCATTATACATACGAAGTCACACAAAACATATTTGCACATTAGCCATGTTGTATGTGGAGGGGGGGAGTAAGAAAAATAAAGAAAATGAAGAACAATATATGCTTCAATCTGTACTCGGAGTTCATCAGCTCTCTTTCTGGAGGTGGATAGAGTTTGTGAAGAGCTTTAGAAGCTAAAGGGAGGATTTAATTTTATAAAATATGTTAAAATTGTCTTTTTCCTTTTCTACAGCTTCCTTCCATAAGGACTCAGGGTATAACTGC
>NW_020944010.1:0-1097 GCF_900497805.2 Vombatus ursinus
CCATCAGAATTCACATGAGATAGAAACCATATTCCCACAATGAGTGTAGAGAGACATTCAGATGGACTATAGAGCATGTTAGACATCAGAAATTTCACCTTGTGAACAACCCCTATCTGCACTCATTTGCAAAGTTCTGCAGCCAGAGATCATCTCTTCCTTTGCATCAAGGAATCTTCATGGAGAGAAGACATGAATGTGCTCAATGAGGACTTGCCTTTTCTTGGAAGATGCAGCTCACTAGACACTCCCCTCATTCTCTCTCCTTTTTAGTTTTTGTTTTAAAAATTAACAGAAGTCAATTTTATTTTTTAATTGATTGTATAATTTTCACAGGTGATATTTTATACACTTTTCCTACTCTTATCTTCACTGTTTATGCAAAATCCATCAATAAAATAACAAACCATTTTAGTTTTGATAAACTTTATGAAAGTTTTATATATTACATTTTATATTAATGCAATATACAACATAAATTTTATATAATATTTATAAATTTAGCCTTTAATAAACGAAGTGATTGAAACCAAAGATAAATGGATCATGATCTCAGTCAGGTCAACAGTGCATCATGGCGAGTGATAAGCCTTGAGCACCACATTTTTTTTTTAATTTTAGGCAATTGGGGTTGAGTGACTTCCCGAGGTCACACAGCTAGTAAGTGTCAAGTGTTTGGTCTGAGGCCAGACTTCAGGGCCAATGCTCTATCCACTGTGCCACCTAACTGCCCCCTGACCAACACATTTTTTGAAAGTTGACTGACAAGCTAGAGAGCTCGCAGACAGAGGTGACGCGTCTGCTGAACACATGCCTTCAAATTCTCTAAGTGTATGATCATATCATCTGCAAAGAGTGATAGCGTTGTTTCTTCTTTGCCTATTCCAATACCTTCTATTTCTTTTTCTTTTCTTATTGCTACAGCTAACATTTCCAGTACAATGTTGAAAAACAGTGGTGATAATGGACAACCTCATTTCACACACCTACCCCCCTCCCCCATCTTATTGAAACTGCTTCTAGCTTATTTCCATTACATATAATGCTTGCTGGTGGTTTTAGGTAGGTGCTACTTACCATTTTAAGGAAGACTCCAT
>NW_020944011.1:0-3919 GCF_900497805.2 Vombatus ursinus
TACCAAATCAGGGGATCTTAACCTAAGGTCTGTGAACTTTTTTTTAAAAACATTTTGATTATGATTTCAATATAAATTGGTGTCCTTTGTAGTCCTATATATTTTATGCACTTAAACATCTCCTTTTTAGAAGGAGTCTTTTAGAAGGTTTCATTAGACTGCCAAACAGATTTAGGCCACAAAATATGTTAAGAAACCCCTGTGACTGCCCACCACCAGCAATCTCTAGGACCTGGCTCATGGTCACCCCCACTGGGCTTTCTTTGCCACCATTTTTCCTTTTACTATAACATGTTTTCCTTCCTCCCCCTCCTTTTTCTTTTATTAGAGACTGAAGGTGCAAAGAAGGCACAGATCATATTTATTTAGACTTGTTTTTCATAGAGCTGAATTCTATACCACATACATTAGCATATTAAGAAATACAATTTGATTACTGAATTTTTAAAGTGAAAACAAAGAGAAGTAGCACAGGGTCAAACTTCCAAAAACAAATTACAACAGAAGTCATTGGTCAAAGCCATGCTTTCTTGGAACTACCCTATGATCCTTGCTGCTATCTCATAAATCTTTGAATCTAGCGCTGAAGGTATTTTTGAATTTAGAAAACCTGACCAACCTCTTAGACAAGTGATTTCCAGAGGCTCTGCCATAATGATAAGAATCTTGTGCTTATTAACCTGAGTGGTGAAGTTGACAAACAGACTCTTGAGCACATATTCTCCTGGTTTGTTGTCTGAGTCAGCACTTATGAGTAACGTGGTGGGAGGCCCTTTCTCCCTTTGTGTGCCAGAAACAGGTGGAACAGGAGGCTTGATGTAACTGTTACTGACTGGAGAGGCTGGAAATAGAGAAGGCCTTTTCTTAGGACAACGTAGGTGAGCCGGGTCCAAATTCTTAATGTTTCTTTGAAGTCTTCCTCGAATGTCATTTCCTATGAGCAACTCTGGCGGCAGGCTACTCCATCTTGAAGACTGATGATCATTCTGAGTTGCATTTGGTTTGTTCTTCGTCCTTTAAGAAGAGGTTAGGTCAGTGGCAGGCAGGGAGGGACGGCCTCAGTATCGTGTGCGCTGCGCGGCTCCTCCGCATCCACTGCTGCGCTCTGGTCCCCGGCACCGCTCTAGTTCTGGAAAGATCCCGCGGAAGCCGGGCGGCTACATCCGCTGCCGCTATCTCCCACCGCCGCCACGGAGTGCGGGAGCCTTGGCCAGACGCGGCAGGCGCTGACTCCCCTATCCTCCGCTGCTCGCCTCTCAAAGCAACATTGTTTTAAGAACGACTTTGAGCAACTAAATTATTTTGACTATTATGAATATACAAATTAAAAATAAAGGACATAGAGAGGAAGAACTGTTAAATAGAAGTATGTATAGAATAATTATAAATGTATGTGTGTGTAAATACATATATACAAATATGTATGTATGTATGTATATGTATATTTGCGTCTAATGGCCGCCAGCCATCTCTGGGGATGGGGGGGGAGAAATTTACATGATAATATTGTATATCTGGAGAGAATGGCAAGTTGTACATGGTAGTTTTGCAGTTTCATGACCAATCATGTTTTTTATTATACTGTTACAGAAATGTTTATTTTGCTCCATGAATTAAAAATAAAACATATTTTTAAAATACAATTCAAGGGGCAGCTAGGTGGTGCAATGGACAGAGCACTGGCCCTGGAGTCAGGAGGACCAGCCTCAGACACTTAACATTTAACTAGATGTGTGACCCTGGGCAAGTCACTTAACCCCCATTGCCTCACCAAAAAAAAAAAAAAAAAAAATTCAATTCAGCCCAAATCCCAGTGTGGCAGCTCCACGGGCTCAGTGTTTAGGGTAAAGGAGAAGCCACACAAGACTGAATGAAGCTCCTCTCCTAGAGCTAGACAAGTTAGTTATCATACCAAGGGAGAAGGAAGTCTGCATGTCCTCCTCTCTTTAACAGGAGAAAGAACAGCAGCCACCTCTTCTCCCTGAATTGCAAAGAGAAGGATCCTCCAGAACAGGTTCTAAAGCCCTGGAGAACATTTTATGACACCAAGAATATACAATTTTGATAATGAGAAAGACAGTATCTGTCCTTCCTGCCAAGATATGAGGAGACACCCTGTTTTCCAGAGCTAAGGCCCAGCAAGCAGGCTGTGCCCTGAGCTTGGCATAAATCAATCCATCGTGCTCACCCTGTGGACGATCTCAGCCACAGCAAACTCCTAGAATTATTATGCACCAGCATCAGGAAGTCTCTAAGCTTGAACAATCACCTTTAGTACCCATGTTCCAATCATGAAGCCCTGCTTTGAATCAAACTTGTGACATTATTATTTTTACCCTTCCTTGTCAGTGTCAGAGCTCACTACTTCGACACTGGTAAAAATATTGAGATCTCCCCACACAGCCTGGGGTCCTACACTAGGGGTGGAGCTCTGGTACACGTGACCTTGCTTGCAAGCCATTTTCCTCACTTTAAAATTAAACTTCTGTCTGATTCCTGACTTTCCTGTTTCTAGTCTGCTTTGTTTGACTCCTGCCATGCACAGGTTAGAGACAAGTTCTGGCCCGGGTGACATTCCCCATCACTCCAATTGTTCTCCATACCAAGAGAATGCTTATAAGGCTTCTCTGTGGTTCTGATATTATCTGAGTCAATCACCTCCTATTTCTGATTGATTTTGAATTGAATCTGCTCATGGGTTATTTTTTTCTCAGTGTCTCTGTCCCTGTCCCTTGGCTCTTGTGGTTCATTCTAGGGCCCTTGCTTATTTTTATATTTCATATATATATATATATATATATCATATATAAGCAAATATCACATATATATACACATACACACACACACACACACACACATATATATATATATAATACACACACACATCTATATATATATATATATAGATGTAAAATCACCGTACTTAATTGTAGCCTTCTTGGGGGAGGGGGGAGGAAGGGGGAAAAAGAATAAAGTAAAGAGTGCATAGCAGAGAACAAAAGAAAACTTAGAAGGAAGGCAAAGAAAAGATGAACAGCTCTGACCAAAATGCATAGTATATATTTATAGAGACTTTCTTGAAGTGGAAATTTATTGCCGTGTATTTTGAATCCTTGCTTATGTTCCTGCTGTGCACATTGAATTGCTTTTTGTTTTTCTTTTCTTATTTTCTACTCTATTTTTAATATTTAACTTTATAATATTTCTTTTTCTTTTCTTACTATGTGTTTAAGTTTTAGTATTTTAGTATTTGTTTAAAATAATTTAATTTAATTTAAAAAATTAAAAAAAAAATAGATGGGATCCACCCGTTATTTACCTCAAGTGCTAATCATGTTCTCTCGTATACCTGTCCCAGCTAGAGGAATTAAGGCATGGAATGGACAGGAGATGTGCTCTAGGCTTCATCTTCTGTTTCTAATAGAGCCTCTTTGTGTATGGTGGGGCAGTGACACAGTTTTCTAGGGGCATGAGTTTCTTTTCTCCATTGTCAGGGGTAGAGCATTTTGGACTGAGCTTCCAAATGGAGGCATCTCTCTCTTTATTCAGAGCTCCCAAGTCTGCTGTCACTATGTCCTCGGGAGATAGAGTATCTTTTCCCTGCTCTTTTTTACTTTCTCTTTCTTCTCTACTGAGCAGGGAATGAGGTAAGTCAGTGCTTTTATTTCTTGGGGGATAAGGGATGAAGATGAGGAAATAAGAGTAGGGGTTTATGAGGTTCATTAGGACCTTTCCAAAAAACAAATTACTTTCTTATCAGCCAGTAGGATTGTTAAAATAAAACACTATGAAAGTAAAGAGAATATAGTTAAATTGTCATAAAAATGGAATGTTTCTGTCAGTCTTCTTCAGACAGTATGCTTTCAGGTCTATATGACCTCATTCTCCTTAAAACATGCTTCTCAGTTTCCCTGAAGAT
>NW_020944012.1:0-25665 GCF_900497805.2 Vombatus ursinus
AATAGCACAATTGTTGGCACAATAGGACTGGAACGGGGGCATTCCAGAACAAATGTAACCTAGAAGGAAAAAGGACTAATCCAGGCTTGGGAGGTTTCGAGCTGAATTTAACTGCATAAAAGCAAGCTTGCCCTTGCACTCAGGGCCCATCCCTCCTGAAGAGGGGTGGAGTATGTTTCTGACCAGAAACATCTAAATCCTATGGACTTCCTCTGTAATAAACTTTCTTGATACTAAATTTTAGGTGTCAAGCGTATTTCTAACATGGTCAGAACCTATCATGCTAAATAATAGGTATAAACATTTCATTGTCTTAACTATTGTACCATTGGTAAAGGATTGGGTATGGGATGTGGTACTAAAGGTTTTCAGGTTAACCTTTTCTAGCTCTAACTTTTTGTTATATTTTAGAGAATTTATTTAACCTTTTAGCGATTTCCTGCCATAGGAGCAAGGAGTGTCCAATAATGGTAAGAGTGGATGAGAGATTATGGACAGGAACCTGGAAAGGTCTTTTGTTATCTGGTCCAACAGATTATATCTTTTTCAAGTGCTTTCCTGGGAGGGTTCTCTCTTCTACTTTCCTCTCCTATTCTCTTAAAAACAATAGAAGAACAGTACTGGACAGGTGAATAGGAGAGAGAAAGGACTTACGGGCCCCATTGACTATGATGCCTCCCTGGAGAGTTTTCACCTTGGAATGCTGGAAGATCCAGGAGCAGAAGTTTTCAACTTGTTGCACAAATTCAGGATCCAGTTCACTGTCATGAAGTTTCTCCAGCTGGGAAAGCTTCTTTCTGTGGGTGGGTCTGTCGAAGATAAAGCATTTCTTCTTGGGGAAAAACTGGCGGATACACAGACGAGGTAGGTTGAACATTTTAACTTCTTCGGGTTTGCCTGAGGGAAGGAAAGGAGGAGTCTTGTAATAGAGAACAGAGCCGGGACTTCTCTCTAAAATTATGGCCCCTTTCAGGGACTTCTCTTTGGGCTGAGATAAGCTTATTTGTGCTAGGTCTTTGCATGTTGACTCCCTAGTTAGAATGGGAGCTCCTGGAAGGTAGGGTCTGTTCCTCCCCTCCACCCCTTTTTTTGTATATCCAAAGCTTAGCACTGTGCTTGGCCCAATAAAGATGCTTAATAAAAGCTTGTTGTTGGTAATGATGATGATGATGATGATGATGATGAAAAGACAAAGGACTTGTTCCTAAGATAGAAGAGGGGTTCAGATTTTCACTGAAGGCAATAGTCTAGACTTCAGCCAAAGTGGGATAACTTTCCTTGTCTCCAGATAGGCAGGGAACCATAACTAAATAAATCATTCAGAATATGCAATAAATTCTGGAGATGGTTTCCCCCACCCCCTGCCCCCTCCCCTTACTCCCTATATCACTGCACAACTCTCAAGCTCTTGAACCTTTCTTAGGCTTCAGTGAGATCTCCAGGTACTCATCAGCGGTGATGGGTTTCCCACCTATTTCCAGCTCCAAGGTGAAATCACGCACAGTCCACACAAAGTCTGGAAAGAAGCTCACAAATTCTGAGGAGTTTTCTACCTCATCAGTGTTGGGAGCAGATTTGCTCTTGATGCGCTTTGTCAGCTCAGTCACATAGCTGGGGAATTAATTAAGGAAATATGGCAGAAAAAAGTACCAGCCCTTGTTCTACAATTCCTTCAATTCTCTGAAATCTTTTGCTTCCCCTTGGTCCTGAACCAATTGATAACTTTTTCATCATGAAACATGAGTAATTTCTCTAGAACTTGTGATATGTGTACATATATATGTATATATATGTACACATATATACATACACATATATACATACACACATATGTACCACACACACACACTCACATACACACACACACACACACACATATACATATATACATACACACACTCTTTTTATACCTGTTGTTAGAACATGAGGAACAGAACATGGGCTTCAGAGAGATTTTTGGGCTAAGTGAAGGCCCTCCTCTCCTTCCTTTCCCAAATGTCCTCTTCCCCTGAATCACAGAAAGGATACTGCAGCTGGTCCATTGCCTGCTGATTGATGGTGCCCATGCTGTTATAGATAAAGGTGCTGCTCAGTAGCACGGCCAGGGCAAAGATCCACGTGTCATTCTTGTTATCGCCCTAGAAATCAGAATACATTTCCTGGCCTTATTACGTGATACTTTTTCACTCCCATGGCGGCTCCTAGATTAGCATACCTGTATACTTGGGTTTTTGTAGGCCTAAGATCTATAATAGTATTAACGTGCTCTCTTTCATAATCAGGCATGAACATGTCTTCCCTTCTTACCTTCTCCACATCACCCAGCCCCTCAGTGTCCAGGAGAACAAGGGTGTGATTTGGTTTCTCGGGATGAGGAACACACCATATCCAGATGCCCTTGGTGTGAGACTGCACTGTGGAGCCAAAGGAGAAACCTGCACAAGAGTTTGGAGAGATGAACATGGAATAATCTGGGGACTTTCATATTTGATGAATGTCTTGGGGATTAGTACAGCTGTGTAATGTTAATCATTCACTGCAAGAAAGTTGGCTATTTTCCCATAGTGAAGAAGAGAGGCAATTACATATAACAGAACCAGTATTTTAGGTCTAATTTTCAAATTACACCAGAGAGAAACAAAATAGACCAGTTGCCTGACCACCTCGAGTAGGAACATTTTCTTGTATTTCAGAGACCAGTAGAGATGCCTAGGAAGTTTTTCCTTATTGATTTCCTGTTCATTCACTCACTCATTCACTCATTCATTTGTTTATTCATCCATTTATATATCTATCCATTCATTCATCTATCCTTCCATCTATTCATTCATTTATTGAACTTACTTTTAGTGTACACCTATTTTGTGCAAGGTGCTGTCCTAGCAGTTATGAATAATACAGTGATAAACAGGGCTTGGTCTCGTCTCTTAAGAACTTCTGTCTTCTTAGGAGATATAAGACATGCATAGAAAACTGTGTTAAAAAACCAAATATGCCTAAAAAAGCCCAAATATGCTTTGGGCAAACATAAAATATGACAGGAATTTAGGGGAGGGCAATTTCATTTCTTGGTTTAAGGGCCTGAGATCTCTTCAGAGAGGAAGAGGTCTACCTAAACTGGACTTTGAAGATTAAGTAGGATTTTGACCTGTGGAAATATGGCCAGGAAGAATAGGGAATGGTGTCAGTGAAGACACAGAAACAGATAATGGTACAACCGGTTTGGGAACTAGTCCTTTGTCCAGTTTGCCTGACTTCTAGAATATGGGAAGGAGAGTAGTATAAAATATGTCTAGAAAGGTAAATGGGAGCCCATGAGTTACAGGATCCTAGATGTTGAGCCAGAAGGGACTTTGGAGATCATCTGATTTCACTCTTTCATTTTGTAGATGAAGTCAAAGAGACAAAGTGATGTGTCCAATTTACCGAGTTAGTAAATAAGAGAATTGGGTCCTAAGCCCAGATTCTTTGGCTCCCTTTGCTTTTCCTTCAGTCCCATATAGCCTTAGTCTTCTACTTTATTAGAATGCTTGCGTAAATCAGCTTTACCATTATCCTATTCCCAAAGGGCATCATGAGTCTTGTTCTAAGGGGAAACTAAGTCAGTGTGGCATAGATCAGAGAGTATGAGGCCTCAAGTCGGGAAGACCTGGCTTCAAATCCCACCTCCAATACTTACTAGCTGCATGACTATTGGCAAGGACTTTATACCTCAGTTTCTTAATCTGTAAAATGTTGATAATGAGACCAGTAGTGCCTACCTCATAGGCTTGTTTTTGAGGCTCAAACAGAATAAGGTATATAAAATGCTTTGCAAATTTTAAAGTGATATATATAGATATGGATATGGATATATACACATATATTCATGCGTGGAAGTTATACATTTGTACACAAGACATGTAATGTGTATATATGCTATTATAGATTGTATTTTGTATAAATATTATATACATATACCTATTATATTACATATATGCACGTCACATACACAATTCTACAATTTATCACATATATAGTATATACAGCATATAGGTTACTTATCATACCTGTGCATATTGTTATATATGTACTTATTACACATATAATATACATACACAATATACATGCATGCCTGTATGTCAGATATTATTGAGGCAAGGTGGAGGAAACGTCTCCTTTGTCTTCCAGATTACCCTAAGGGGTCTAAAGCAGAGGTTAGAATGAGACCTTGCCTTTCCAGGTCTATCCCTCCTTGTTAAAGAGAAGTCACCAAAATGAATAACATGTAGTTATGTGTTAAAGGACTAAGCATACGTACCATTATTTTGATGATTGCACGTACCTGATTTTTTCCCTGCCAGCTTATTCACCAGGTAGGACTTGCCAGTGCGATACAGGCCCACAACAGCCACCACCACCACAGGCTCGGTTATTGAAGAGAGAATCTCCAGTGATTTCTGGTTCACTATCAGTTCTCCATTAGCGTTCTCAATTAGACACACTGGGGCTGGCATGTGGACAGCAGTGGCCATGTTGAAAGTGGTTTATTATCTGCCAATGAAAAGTCTGGTCAAATAGGCACTGAAAGGCCCAATTGTTATTTCTAAATACAGAGCCAGGATACAGCACTCAGAGGACTACTGTCCTGCTGTCATTTGTGACTCTCCCCATATATGTAGTAGGAGACTCTTGTCTCCCTGAAGAACCAGAGACTTTTTTGATCTAATCAGCCCAAACATTCACTTCTGTATTTATCTTCTGTCTCTTCAAATCCAGTCTAGAAGAGAAAGCAATGATGTCTGCTCTATTTGTCTCAATCTGTGTGAATCTAAACTATAGGCCCAGACAATTTAAACCAAGAAGGAGCCTTACAACACATACAGTCCAATCCACCCTCCCAGTATGTATGAGCAAAATGTATCCCCATGAGGTTCAATGATTTGTTTCAGGTCGTGAAGGTAGTTAGTAGTATGGAAGCATATCTATTAAGGATCTCTGTTTCTTTTGAAATGTTAAGAAATAATATTAGGATAGTGTCCTGTCCTGAATTCCTTAGTCTCACTTGGATAGAAAACCTAATCTGTATTTGATCAAATTCTAAGGAAACAAAGTCCTGCACTGAAATCTTTTTGCTATATTCTTAGAAAAGGGCTAACCTGTTTCTCAAAGGGAGGGGCTTGACTGAGTCAAGGAGGAACCCAGGAACCCTGAAATCGATAAGAACCATGACCAAACTAAGAGGAGGAATATACTTTGAATAAGCTCATGAAGAGCAGCACCCTTTTTGTTCACCCTTAACCAGAATGATCTGTTTTAGGGAAATGGCTCTTCATTGTGTGGAAGTTGTTACTATTATTCTGTTTAAGATTATGGATTCATTCTCAGAGTAATGCTTTAAAATGCTAAAATACATAGAATCACAAAGAAAACAAGTTCTATTGTAATAGTGTGCTCAAAATATTAAACAAAATAAAAACTTCTGGATCCCAGGTGAAGAACTTTTGTCCTAGCAGACTTCCGAGGGTATTGTTATCTTGTTATCTCTTGCCACCATCCTCTAGCGGTTAATGAGAATAACTGGGGACACAACGGTGCCTTTGTAGGGAGTCAGTGGGAAAAGAAGATTTACTTGCCATATTGATTTTGCATTCCTTTCTTCCTTCATTTTTTCATTCAACAAGTGGGTGGCTGTTACAATGTAATAGTGACTGAATTGCTCTGGGAGATCCAAAGATGCCTAAGAAATCATTCATGAAATCTAGTCCTCTGTCTCTCATGTCCTAAACCTGACCTGCTATCTATCAGGTATTCCTAACTTTGGGTCTGTGAACTTTTTTTTTTAATTTTGGTAATGTATTTCAACATAATTGGTATCTTTGAAGATCTTATGTATTTTAATTTATGCATTTGAAAGTATCATTCGTAAATTGGAACCATAAGCTTTCTTAGACTGCTTAATAGGTCTGACACAAAATAGGTTGGGAACCCCTGAATTCTTGACTCAATCTTGCGCCTCTCATTGAAGATACTTCACCCTCTCTTTTTAAACTCTGCCTTTGCTTTGTCTCTTGTCTCCATCCTTCCAGTTTTTGTCTAATGCCACTCTATTTTTCTGATCCAGATTCTGCAAACACTCAAGGTATCCTGTTATCTCAACTCTGGCTAGAGCCCTGAGGTGAAGTCTCTTGATTCTTTATTGTGGTGAACTCAGTTTTTCTAAGAGCATTACACTGGATTGCGGATTTGGCTTTGCTTTGGGGCTTCAGGATATTTTGACTGCTTGGAAGAGTAGTAATAAAAGTCACAGAATTTCACAGCTTCCAGAGAGCTCCCTGGCCATTGAGCCCAGCTAACATTTCAGCAAGAATCTTTCTCACAATCACTGAGAATGATCATCCAATTATTTCTGGAAATCCTTCCACGGAAGAAAACCACTGCCTGTTAAGGCAGCCTGTTACATTTGAGGGCAGCCATAATCGTTATGAAGGTTTTCCTTAAGTGAAGTCCAATTTTGCCTCTTTTGCCATTGCTACCCTTGATCAATCAGTGGGGACCAGCCAGAGCAAATTCAATCCCTCTTCTGCTTCACAGCCCATCAAATACTTCAAAACAACTAACCCTTCTTTCCAGGCCCGACATCCTTACTTCCTTCTTCACTATGGCATCAGTCGTCCCACAGCTCTGGTAGGTCTCCTGTGGATACCCTCTAGCTTACCCTTGTCCATCTTAAAACATGGCTGACCTGAACCTAACACTCCTTCCAGAACTGAACACATGACTGAAGATATATTTGACCAAGGCAGATAGGCCCAAAGAACCCCATGGTCATCCTTTACTCTCTGTTTCCTCAAGCCTGAGCTGGTATAGAAAGTTTTGCAAGATGGCTTGTGAGGTACAGCTAGATTCAAGTCCTGCCATGTGATGGTCAGTTGGAGGACCTGGTAAGTTTTGTCTGCTTCAGAGAAGACCCAGAGGGACATGCAAGCTGTGTCCGAGTGTTTGAAGTGTTCTGCTTGGCCCCAGAGTGCTGAACTGGGAGCAATGGGAAGAAGTTATAAGACAGGCATATCTCAGTTTGGTAGAAGAAGTTGTCAACAAACATTTGTTAAGCATCTACTATGTGGCAAGCATTGTACTTAGCACTGAGAATACAAGGAAAGGCAAAAATAAGTCTTTCCTCACAAGGCTCTCCCAGTCTAATGGGGGAGGCAACATGCAAACAACTATGTACAAATTTTCCTTGCAATTGTTTTTTTTGTTTGTTTTTTTTGGGGGGGGCTAGGCAGTGGGGTTAAGTGACTTGCCCAGGGTTACACAGCTAGTGTCAAGTGTCTGAGGCCAGATTTGAACTCAGGTCCTCCTGACTCCAGGGCCGGTGCTCTATCCACTGTGCCACCTAGCTGCCCCCTTGCAATTGTTGTACAGTTGTTTCAGTCATGGCTAGTTCTTCACAACCATATTTGGGGTTTTCTTGATACTGAAAGTGGTTTCCCATTTCCTTCTCCAGCTCATTTTACAGATGAGGAAACTGAGACAAACAGGGTTAAGTGACTTGCTGAGGGTCACACAGATGGTAAATGTCTGAGACAAGATTTGAATTCAGGAAGATGAGTCTTCCTGGCTCTGGGCCTGGCACTGTACCCACAGTGCCCCCTGCCTGCCCAGTTAGAACCGTCCAGAAGTAGAATGGGATCCCTTGGGGAGTACATTCCTCCATACTGACTATGTTCAAGTTCACAGATGGTCACTTATTGAGTATGTGATTGAAAAGATTTTGGTTCAAATTTGGTTTGGATTAGGTGGTCCTTAAGGCCTTCTCGAGTTCTGAGATTCTGTGATGTGTCTTTGGTGGGTTTTGGTTTTTGCCTTACCCCATATTAAACAATGATTTGCTACCAAATGAGATTTGAAAATACTTATCTTTGTATGCACACACACATGTATGAAACACACACGTACAGCTATACATATATTTCACATATACATTTTGTTAGTTTAGATTTGAACATGCATGTATACATATATGTATACTTATACAGAATGTCAAGTTTTATATATGTGTGTGTATGTGTGTGTGTATGTATGCAAACCCACATGCACACAGGATGTCCCAAAAGTATCAGCACACTATCAAGTTATTAAAATGTAAAACTACACTAAGTCTTTTGGGATACTCTATATTGTGGGTTATTAAAGGGATAGAAATATAAAGCAGTGTGGTACAGTAGAAAGAACCCCTATTAGTGGCCATAGACAAGTCATTTAACTTCTCAGAACTTCAGTTTTCCTTTTGTTAAATAAAGAAGTTGGACCTATTGAGGATGAGCTCTAGGATCTTATAAATTGGGGCTGGGAAGTTATAAAGAACCTGATTGCTTCTGTCCCTTTCACATATGGTTAATTCCAAAGCCTTTCCTGGGTGGGTCTAGTTATCATCAGAAAAGAAGAAAAAAGTGTTTTCTTTCATCTGCCAGAGGCCATTAGGTGACCTCCTGAGCACCTTTTGGGTTTGTCCAGTCGTTACCAAATGTAATCGTAGGGCCCCATAAATGCCTGTTGTCTGCTTTCCTTAACCAGCCCCCAGATGTTTGATCCTTTCTACCTGTCCCGTTTCTACCTGAACCCAGCTTCTTAGGACCCCTGCTACCCTTTTCTGTATGAAGATAGTATCATCTGTTGGATGGAAAGAAGAACCAAAGAGAAGGTAGAGAGAATAGAGGAGTGAACCAAAGAGAGGAAGGAAGGAAAAAGCTGATTACAAAAGTCAAAAGAAAGTCAGTGGCAAACTGATCAGGGATCTGGGAATCTAGTCACAGAGGAAGGGGCTTAAGGCAGCTTTGGTTTCTTTGAATATGGAGTTTGTTTTAAAAAAGAAAAGCTCTGTTCAGAATGGAAGAAGTGTCCCACCAAAGATGTAAAAGCAATAAGTGAATGTTGCCAGTGTTTCTATAGGATAGCCCATAGGATCTGCCCTTAAAGATGGCAAAGCTGGCAGAACTCACCATTTCTCTCCTAATGGGAGACACTGCCATAGTGACTATAGTGGTAGACCCAGAGACAGAAATCCCCCCTCAAATAGTTACTGGCTCTGTGGCTTGGGCAAGTCCCTTCCCTTCTGGCCTCAGTGATCTCATCTATAAAATGGGGGAGGTGGTGTTGGACTCAGGGACATCTACACTTCTTCCCAGTTCCAAATTGATGATCCTATAACATAGCCACCGATTCTGTGCGCATGCCACACATCTATGTAGTTACTAACTTACCCAGTAAAGAGCTCAATTTTGCTTTCGTTTTCAGTGTGCCTTTCCCTTCTGCACAGAGTTGGGTTTTTTTACTAGACTTATGAAAACCTGGAAAATCTGAGGCCTCAGTAGTACTGAGTAACTGGCATAAAAGATGACTGAAAGAGCTTGGAAGCCAATTTTATTTGTCTTTGGAAGGGACTGCTGGGGCTATGAATGTGTCGTGTATGTTAACAATTTTTAAAAAGAAGGCATAATTGAGATAAGTTGTCATGAGATCATGGAATCGTAGATTTGGAGCTGGAAGGACCTTAGACTTTTCCAACTCTTTCATTTATAAATAACTACAATGAGGCCCAGACAGGGGAAGTGATTCCCCTACATCACAAAGGTGGTGAATGACAGAGGCATGATCTAAATTCAGGGCCTCTGACTCCATCGGTTCTTGTCATGGTCTGGAATGTGTATTTGTTTGCATTGTTTTGTTTTGTTTTTGTTTTTGTTTTTGTTTTTGGTGGAGGAGAGATGAAAGGGAAAATAGGAGGTAGATCTGTAATTTCATTGGCATGGAAACTCTCAACAGAGGAACCCCCTGTCTTGGTGCAGACAGGCACCCTGCTCCATAACTAGTATTTTTTTTTTTTAGGCAATTGGGGTTAAGTGACTTGCCCAGGGTCACACAGCTAGTAAGTGTCAAGCATTTGGTCTGAGACAGGATTTGAACTCAGGTCCTGCTGACTCTAGGGCCGGTGCTCTGTCCACTGCGCCACCTAGCTGCCCCCATAACTTGTATTCTTAAAGAGCTGCCTTGGACTCCTAGGGCTTGAGGGGTCTGCCAGTATGTATCAGAGGTAGGACCTGAACCTGGGTCTCCCTGGCTCTGACACAGCTCTCTCTCCTGTCTGTACTGCCATGACACAAGCTCAGTTTGGAGCTCTCCTGGCTAAGCAGTCAGTTTGTTTTCCATTGTATGTTTCTCTGAGTATGTGCTTTAAGTTACCTCTGCCACAAAAATCCTCATTTGTAATGGCTAGCAGGCTGCCCACACCCATCAGGTGGTTCCTTATTACCCTGTGGACGATACTTTATTCCCATTCTTCCACAACTATACTGTTCCATGATTTGTAGTCAGTTCTAAGTCATCAGAAAAATATTGGTGTTAGAAAGATTATACTTTAGGGAGGACTCTGGAGTAATGAAAAGAACTTGGCTTTTTCCCTACAGCAGTAGAGACCATTCTGCTTTTGCTGTTCATTCCCAAGTCCAGTTCAATGTCCGTTGACAGCATCTATCCAAGACACACCTGTCTACTAATCACCAGGTGTCTTTCATCTACTCGTTTTTCCTGTGTGGCTATTTTAGTTAAATCCTTGAGTGATTCTCAGTCCCTTTGGGTGGCTCTACAGTGTTGTGTGGGCTTGAGACAAACAGAAGTGTCTGGTAGGCCTCATCCTCTGCAGGGGATCCCTCTTCCATTGAGAACAGGGATTCACTTACGGGTGTCCTGGACTCTTGGTAACAGTCTGGTAAAGCCTATGGACCCTTCCTCAGATAATGTTTTTAAATACATAAAATAAAGTACAAACGTTACAAAAGAAGCCAATTATATGAGACACAGTTATCTAAAGACTTTTCCCATCCAGGTTCACCGGGTCCTCTGACCTTCCTTGGGGGGAGCTATGGACCCCGGGTTAAGAAACCCTGAGTTAGCCCCTGTGCTGGGCGTCCTCCAGGAAACCTTTAAGGAGCATATATCTGTTTTTGTACCTCAATAGTAATAACTAGAAAGTTGCCCTTTTTTACTTATCTAATACTAATAATAGCTAGGATTTATATATCACCTGCTTTGTGCCAGGCACTGTGCTAAGAGCTTTTTATGTCTCATTTGGTCTTTACAGCAGCCCTGAGAGGGAGGTGCTATTATTATCTTCATTTCATAGGTGAGGAAACTGAAGCAGGCAGAGGTTCAGTGACCTGCCCAAGATCACACAGCTAGTGAATGTCTGGAGCTACATTCAAACTCAGGTCTCCCTGACTCCAGGTCCAGCGCCCCTTGCACTGTGGCGCCCCCTAGGGTCCCTACCTAGATTCTTTCCCTCCCTGCTCCTCTTGGTTAATTCCTAACTGGCAGGGATTACCTTGACTCTGACATCTGAGTTGCCCTCTAGTGCCCTCTAGTGGCATCCAAGAGACAGCGCTATGGAGGGAAAGAAAACCCTCTGGTTTTGGGTCTGAGCTCTGCCACTCACTTCCCACTGTGACTTTGGGCAAAGCTCTTAGACTCCTTAGTTCTCAGTTTCCCTATTTTTAAAGCAAGGATGATGCCTAATTTATTTGTTAGAGTGATTTTTTTTTTCTGGCTCAAATTAGATAATATTTTTGAGCACAATAGTTAGCATTTCCATAGGGCTTAAGGTATGCAAAGTGCTTTAATATATTATGTCATTTGATCCTCACAATAATGCTACCATCACCCCCATTTTACAGATGAGGAAATGGAGGACGAGAAGGCAAGTAACTTTCCCAGGATCCTGTAGCTAGTAAGGGTTCTGCAGGAGGGCTCAAACTCTGGTCTTCTGACTCCAAGTCCAATACTCTCTGGACTAAGTCACCCTGCTGCCTCAACAACATAAGCCACACAAATTTTAAAGTAAAGTTATCAGTACCTCATCAATGTCCTTGGTCTAATTGTCTCATTCTCTTCCTTTTCTGTTCTGAAAAGCAGCTAGGTGATGTAATGGATAAAGTGCTGGGCCTGGAACTCAGGAAGACCTGAGTTCAAATATAGCCTCAGACACATTATTCTGGGCAAGTCATTTCATCTCTGTTTGCCTTAGTTTCCCTATCTGTAAAAATGGAGACAATAATAGCATCTCCCTCTCTGGGTTGTTGTGAGGAAAAAATGAGATATTTTAAAGTGTTTTACAAACCTTAAAGTGCTATAGGAAGGCTAGCAATTTTACTGACATGCTAATTATTATTCCCCAAACAAAGCACATGATCCTTCAGTTTTAAATTCTCTGACTGCAATAATCTTAAAGCACTTTCATTCTGGACAGCCTTGGGAGAGTTGCATTGGGTTGCGGCCACATTTTGTTGCAACGTGTTATCCAACCCCTCCCTACCATCTAAGGCCTTTTTATGGTCAAAGGTCTTTTTGTTTCTGCACCACTTAGCACAGTGCCTGGCATACTGTAAGTGCTTCATAAATATTTATTGATTTTTTTTTATTGAGAGAACAGGAGTTCTTAACCTTTTTTGTGTCATGGACCCCGTGGACACTGTGGGGAAACCTAAGGATCCCTTCACATAATAATGTTTTCTAAAGTGCAAAATAAAATGAGATTTGAAAGGAAACCAATTCTATTGAAATAAAAACGTGTTTTTTCCCATCCAAGATAACAGACCCCCTAAAAACCATCCACTAACCCTTTGGGTGCCTGTAGACCCCAGATTAAGAACCTCTCTAAGCAAGAACCCTAAGGTCCAAGGCTATAGTAAGAATTCAATTAGGTGAGAGCAAGAAAAGAAGATGGAAGGAGGAATATCCCTTCAACACTAAAGTTGTAAGAAAAGGAGGGGAGAGGAGAGAAGATCACAAGAAGTCCATGAAATAGAGGGAAGAGGTAGTGCTCAGCCTGCAGCAGGCATTTGATCCTGTCCACTGACTTCTTCAAGATTTAAGCTTGGCTGATCCCTAATGTTCTCCATTGGGCTGTTCAGTCTCATCGGGGTGCTGGTCTGTTTCCTGGAAGCGTCCCTTAATCAGCAAGTGTTTATTATGCAGACCACTGATACTGGAAGCAGTGAAAACAGTCCCTGCCCTTAGGGATGTTGTAGTTTAGCAGAGGTTTAGTGAGAAAATAAAACAGAAAATGAGACTTTGGAAAGAAGGCAGAGAGACTAGGAGAACCAGCCAAGGAGTCCAGTAGCAGATGGTGCTGCAGCCTCACCCTGCAGGAAGACTGGGGAGTCCTCTGCCTGATGGACGTGAGAGAGGACACTCCACTGGTGAGCCAAGCAGCGCAAAGGTACTGAATGGACTGACTGACTAATGTGGGCACATAATGTGGGAGCCCCGATCCGCCTTCCTGTCAAACGGCTCTCAAACAGCGAGTAAAGGTGCACTCTGTTGGAAAACAAGAAAGCCCCCACGGAAGAGAAAATACAGAACAAATCCTTACCAGTGCCCGCTTACTCTGAGGAGGGTAACTTCCTCTGCTGTCGTTTTCCTCCCCTAGTTCTTGACTGTTCGTCTTTATTCTGAAGTCTCGGCTTCTGAGTCCTGGGCATTTCTGGGCTTTCACAATATGAAGTTTAAAAACAAAAAACCGTCAAAAAAGGAAGCAATAAGAAGTGAAAGAGAAAGAAAAAGAGTTTTCCCTTTGAGTCACCCAGTGACCTGAGAAGCTGTAAAAGGAGTGGGGGGTTGGGGGTTCAGGCGGGGAGGGCGATGCTGAGGGCAGGCCCTTTGGGGCCAGTCTTTCTCCAGCTTGCAAAATTTCTTTTCTTTTCTTTCTTTCTTTCTTTCTTTCTTTCTTTCTTTCTTTCTTTCTTTCTTTCTTTCTTTCTTTCTTTCTTTTTCTTTCTTTCTTTCCTTCTTTCTTTCTTTCTTTTTTTACCATTTACTAATTTATTTTTAGTTTTCAACATTCACTTCCACAAGATTTTGAGTTCCAAATTTTCTCCACATCTTGCCCCTTCCCCCACCCCAAGATGGTGTGCATTCTGAATACCTCTTCCTCTAATCTGCCCTCCCTTCTATCACCGCCCTCATCTCTGATCCCCTTCCCCAGGATAGATTTCTACACCCCATTGCCTGCACATCTTATTTCCCAGATGCACATGAAAACAATTTTTAACATTTGTTTTTAAAACTTTGGGTTCAAAATTTTCTCCCTCCCTCTCCACTCACACTCATTGAGAAGGCAAGCAAGTCAATACAGGTTATACATGGGTAGTCATGCAAAACACTTCCATAGTAGTCACATTGTGAAAAACTAACTATATTTCCCTTCATCCTATCCCAGCCCCCTCCCCCAGTTATTCTATTCTCTCTTTTAACCCTGTCCCTCCTGAGAAGTGTTTGCTTCTGATTACTCCCTCCCCCAATCAGCCCTCCCTTCTATCATTCCCCTCTCTCTTATCCCCTTCCCCCTAATTTTCCTGTAGGATATAATAGATTTCCATACCCAATTGAGTGTGTAAGGTATTCCCTCCTTAAGCCAAATCCCATGACAATAAGATTCACTCATTCCCTCCCACCTTCCTCCACTTCCCCTCCACTGTAAAAGCTTTTTCTTGTCTGTTTTGTGTGAGATAATTTACCCCATTCTACCTCTCCCTTTCTCTTTCTCCCAGTATAATCCTCTCTCACCCCTTAATTTTATTTTTAGATAATACCCCTTCATCTTCAACTCACCTTGTGCCTTCCATCTATCTATCTATCTATCTATCTATCTATCTATCTATATACATATAATTTTTCCCTCCAAATACCCTAATACTGACAAAGGTCTCATGAGTTACAAATATCATCTTTGCATGCAGGAATGTAAACAGTTCAACTGTAATAAGTCCCTTATGATTTCTCTTTCCTGTTTACCTTTACATGCTTCTCTTGAGTCTTGTATTTGAAAGTTGAATTTTCTATTCAGCTCTGGTCTTTTCTTAATGGGATAAGTACCCACACTTTGAAAAAAACTGTTGGGAAAACTGGAAAAGAGTATGGCAGAAACTAGGCATAGACCAAAATCTCACACCATATACCAAAATAAAGTCAAAATGGATTCATGAGTTAGATATAAAGGCTGATGATGTAAGCAAACTGGGAGACCAAGGAATAGATTACCTATCAGATCTCTGGAGAACAGAAGAATTCATGACCAAACAGGAGATAGAGAATATTATGAAAAGCAAAATGGATAATTTTGATTACATTAAATTGAAAAGTTTTTTCACAAACAAAGCCAATGCAACCAAGATTAGAAGGAAGGTAGAAAATTGGGAACGAATTTTTACAACCAGTCTCTCTGCTAAGGGCCTCATTTCTAAAATATATAGAGAATTAAGTCAAATTTATAAGAATACAAGCCATTCCCCAACTGATAAATGGTCAAAGCATATGAACAGACAGTTCTCAGATGAAGTAATTAAAGCCATCTATAGTCATATGAAAAAATGCTCTCAATCACTATTGATTAGAGAAATGCAAATCAAAACAACTCTAAGGGACCACATCACACCTATCAGATTGGCCAACATGACAAAACAGGAAAATGAGAAATGTTGGAGAAGATGTGGGAAAATCGGAACACTAATGCATTGTTGGTGCAGTTGTGAAATGATCCACCCATTTTGGAGAGCAATTTGGAGCTATGCCCAAAGGGATGTAAAAATGTACATACCCTTTGACCCAGCAATAGCACTTCTAGGGCTATATCCCACAGAGATCATACAAATGGGAAAAGGATCCACGTGTACAAAAATATTCATAGCAGCTCTTTTTGTGGGGGCAGAGAATTGGAAATTGAGAGGATGCCCATCAATTGGGGAATGGCTGAGCAAGTTGTGAATGTGATGGAATACTATTGTGCTCTAAGAAATGATGAACATGCTGACTTCAGAAAAACCTGGAAAGACTTGTATGGTCTGATGCTGAGTGAAGTGAGCAGAACCAAGAGAATGTTGTACGCAATAACAGCCATGCTGTGCGATGACTAATATTGATAAATTTAACCCTTCCCGGCAATACAGGGATCTAAGACATCTCCAGAGGCCTTCTGATGGAAAATGCTATCCACATCCAAAGAAAGAACTATGGAAGTTGAATTGCTATTTCTTTTTCTCTTCTGTTGAGTTTTGTTTTCTCTTTCTGATGGTTCCTCCTATTGGTTTTAATTTTACTTACAACATCACTAATGTGAAAATATGTTTAATATCAATATAAATGTATAGCCTATATCAGATTGTGTGCTGTCTTGGGGAGGGTGGTGGGGAGGAAGGGGGAGAAAAATTTTAAACTCAAAACCATATGGAAGTGATTATTGATAAATCAAAATAAATTAATATAAAAATAAAAAATATAAAAGCAAATAAAAGTGAAAAGTAATTCAACCAAAGAATGATTAATGAGATTTTGCTGAGTTCCAAACCAGTCCAATTAGACTCAGAGCTGTGGTCTTGGATCAAGGGTTACCTATATATGTTTTAGGTTATATATCAGATCCTGGTACTCAGAGACTTTGTCCTGATTCAAGATGAAATGAGGGGGCCTTTTGTCCTAGCTACCACCACCACAAATGCTGACCAACTGCCACATTTGGGCAAGTAGTCCCTGGAGGCCTAGGAAGAGCAACATGGCCTAGACCATCAGCCTTCCTGCCAGTCTGGCCCACAAATCCAAAATCTTGGAATTCAACTCTCACCCTGTGGAGAAGAGGCCCTCCATCCTTCTGCTTGGAACAAAGGTGCTGACCAACTGGCCCTCACCAGACTGGAAATCCAGCCTCAATGCATCTGTTGGGCATCCTGAGCAGAAGTCATCGTACAGCAAGAGGATCAAATCACCACCGCCATCTTATCATCCCCTACCCTCAGACCTTGTCAAGATAGCTCAAATCCCTTCTCCCAAAACCTGTAGGAAGGGGAGTGCCCTTAACCTCTAACCCCAATCATCAGCCACTACAGCTGTTATCCTGGGGAGTAGATCCTTTGAGACCGGAATTTATCTATACCACTACCTCCACTAACAGCTATCATCCAATTATTGGCACCACCTCTTAGCAGCAGGTAAGTATGAGAGCCCTGAAACAACAGCATCCCCTTCACCCTGGACACCTCTCCTGAATCCAGCCCACCCCAGGCAGCCATGGTCCAGGGGAACAATTCCTTAGATCTGGCTACTGACTCAGCAGGTGCTATGGCCTCCATTCCTTCAGTAGCCACAGTAGCAAGTGAAGACCGCTAAACAATCCTTGGTACTGACCAATGGTGCTGCAAGGGTGGTTTTAATCAGCAGAAGAGACAACAGAGGAGATACATTAGTATCTGATTTTCTGCTGAACCCTTAGGACCAGTGAGTGGCCTTTCCATGACTTCAAGCTAAACCTTGTGTGTGTGTTATCTCCTCATTGTACTGTGAGCTTCTTGAGAGCAGGGGCTATCTTGATTTTGTATTAGCATTGTCAGTAATTAACACAGTAGTTGGCATGTAGTGCTTAGTAAATTCATTCATTCATCTGGAGAAAAAAAGGGAGGTGGGAAGATTCTAAAGGTAAAGTTGTTGATGTGCTTCAGGGCTCAGTTTGAATATAGCAACAAATAGATGGACTCTAAATACATTTCAGAACACAAGCCACAATGTGGTAAGTGCAGAAAGCCCTGACTTGAGAGTAATAAGGCCTGGTTTCAAATCTCGCCTCTGCTGTTTACCACCTGCGTGACACTGAGCAAATCAGTAGGCTTCCCTGGGGCTTACTTTCCTCAATTGTAAAAAGAGGGGGGTTGAATTAGAGGTCCCCTAGGGTCCCTTCCACCTCTGTGTGGATGATCCTATGAGAACACTCAGTATGATGAAAATGGTTCACTCTTGTGATCTGGTTGCTCTGATTACTCACAGGAGTAACTGACAATTGCATTCTCAGACCAACGTAATGTACAGTAGAGGCGATAATCCTGAGGGATGCAGGGCTAGCAGGAGGTAAGAGAGACAGCCAGGAGAAGACAGGCAGCCAGGGGACAGCAACCTGGGACAGGACACTTGCCCATTTTTAAAGTAACACACACATTTTTAATGCTAGAGCATTTGGGTCTCTATGTCATGAAGATATCTGTTATGGAGTAATTTAATTTACAAATACTACAGTGTAAGATCTAAGCCTTTGGTGGACACTCCATCACCTGACTGGGTCACTCCTGCCTGGAATGCTCCCCCTCCTCATCTCTGCCTTTTGGCCTCCCTGTTTCCCTTCAGTTCTCAGCTAAGTGAGAAACTTGTCTGGATCCCTTTAATGCTAGTGCCTTTACTCTAATGATTATCTCTAATGTATCTTATATAGCTCTCATTTGCACAGTTTTTTTCCCCATGGTGTCTCCCCCATTAGATTGTGAGGTTTCTGAGAGGAGGGATTGAATTTTTCTTTCTTTGTATCCTTAGCACTTAGCTTAGTTTCTAGCACATAGTAGGCACTTAATAAATGCTTGCTGACTGACTGGAAGGCAACAGTAAAGGAGGGGCCAACTTTTACCCCTTCATGAGGTCTCAGACACACCTTGTAGCAACTCTAACCCTGTGGCATAATATCCTCCAAAATTAGGCTCCCAGAGGACAGGACTCTACTTACCTGTGTTCTTTCTTGCCAGTCTGTTCATCAGGTAGGATTTTCCAGTATGATACGGGCCAACAATAGCTACCACCACCACTGGCTTGGTAATGGATGTAAGAATCCACATGGCTTGATGGTTTACCATCAGCTCTCCATTTCTATTTTCTACCAGACATGTGGGGGCCTCCATGGGCACTGCTGATGCCATAGTCACCTGTAAATGTGGAGGAGCCCCTTAGACAGAAATGAAGGTATAGAATTCACACAATCTTCAATTGAAGCTACCTAGATGAGACAGATATTAGTAATAGCAGAAGAGAGGTTGCTCTGCACTTGTGGAATTTTATTTTAAGGAACACAGAACTGGTAATGGCAGATGATACTATTGATGATGTTAGTGGCAATGATAATCATTACCTTTATGTAGTACCTTAAGAGTTACAAAGCACTTTACAAATATTGTCTCATTCTCTGGGACATAAGTACAATTATTATCCCCATTCTTACAGATGAGGAAAGTGAGACAATTTTCCATCATTTAAACATAGGTCTTCCTGACTCCTGGCCCAGCTCTCTATCCACTGCACCACTGGGCTCCCTTGACTAGATGTCCTATCACATCATTCTTGATCCCTAGGGCTGTCACATAGGACAACTATTCCTAATCTTTGAAAGTCCCACCCTGCAAGTTTCTACTTGGTTCAATAATCACATCCCTTTGCATTATGTTGGTCCAGGTTCACAGTGGCCATGGCCATGCATTGGTGTGAGGGAGGCATAATATGGGGCAATATCTGGGTCAAATACTTTGAGATAAATAGTTTTTTATTAGAACCTGGTGCTAATCCCTTCTTAGTGTTACCTGAGTGACTTTGGGGTGATTTCTGTCCGTCTCTCCCTTCCCCTACCCCACCCTGAAATTTCTGATTACTGCTTCAAATTCTGTTTCCTGACTCCTGCTTTTTATTCTGAATTTGTGGACACCAAGGAGCTCTTTGGTTTGACTGTGGCATGGCACTGTCCTTAATCACTGGCATCACGGCAGAGTAGGTGGAGAGTTAGTTTGAAAGTCAGAAAGACATTCATTAAATACTGTCTCTGACACACACTGAATTTGTGACACTAGACAAGTCACTCAACATGCTGAAGACCCATAGATCTTTCTAAAATTATAAATTGCAGAACAGTTGTAGGCCTACATTGGTAGAAAGAGTTTCTTTCCTAAAAGATTATTACATCAATGAAACCTTGGTCCAGAAAAATAAAAATCATTGGTGGAAGTCACCCCCTTTCTAGATAGGAAACAAGGACCCCAAATTCTGACCCCATGACAGGAATCCAGAACCAGCCCCTCAGTGGCTGCTCCAACAATGCCTGAGACTCTGGCCCCCTCAGTCCCTCCAGGTGAGGTCTCTGGGGCTCTAGGATGGTGTAGCCAGACCCCAGGCCAGAGCCCCAGTTGAATACAACCCTTGTAGCACTAGTAGAGCCAGAAAGAATGTTACAGTTCTTTCTGGGAGCCAGGAAATGAGGCGAAGAGTGGGGACAGTCACCCTCTCTGCCTCCTGGGGTCACCAAGGATTCTTTCTGCCTGGTGTGCAGATGTTTTCCCCAGGTTTCTGGTCCCATGTAGATAGCCTGTGGATCTTTACTCCTGGGAACATCCCAGAACTTGAACCAAGGCAACTGTCACTGTGCCAAACATGGAGGGCAGGCTGCCCTCTGTATCAACCCTGACCTCATAAGATATTGTTCTCATTGATAATGTGGAGCAGGCGAGGAGACTTTCCCCATTTCTCTTGGATTGGAAAAAGCCAGCATCTGGATATTTTAGGTCGGGAAAGGACAAAGAGAAGTGACAAGATATGCAATCCCCTAACATGGGACTTGTAGAGACCATGTGGCAAGTTGGATATAGGGCTGGACCTGGAGTCAGGAGGAGCTGGGCTCCCATCCTATCAGCCACACATTCCAGCTGGGGGACCATGGACTTAATGACTCTGCACCTCAGGTTCCTCACTGGGTTATTGTGTGGCTTAAATGAGATCATTTCTGTAAAGCACTTAGTGAATCTTACAGGGTAATTCAGACACCAGTTAGTGTTATTCTCCTTCACTCTTTTCCTACTCAATCTTTTAAGGTTTAGCTTGGACTACTCCTAGTGAATTAGCTCAAGCTACTCTTTGCCTCATGGATCACTATCTTGTTATGATGTTGGTGAGCACTGGCTGACAATAGATGATCCACGGGAGAAGGAAATAGCAAACCAGTCTAAAAACTTTGCCTCTTCTTACTGGGTTTTAATCCTGAGAAAAATTTTCAAGCTCCAGGGGAAAAGATGAAAGGAAGACAAGAAAACTGGGGGAAAAAAACCCTCACCTGTTTCACGAGGCTTCAAGTCAAGTTGTTCATGAATACTCTCACAAGTTTTCTCTTTCTCTCAGCTCTTCCCTTATTTGCTCTTCCTTTTCCTCTCCTCTCTTCTTTGTTGCTTCTCAAAACTCTTCTGTTATTTATAGTGGGAAAGGGTGGGAGGGACAAGTGAAATTGAAACCAAAAGTAAATCTTTCTGTTCCTAACCCACAGAGTAGAATGGGAGACCAAAGTGGACATATCTGTACAGTGTTTCAAAAATGCAGCAAATGTCTAGTTATTCACCAGATGTGAGAGTTTTAACAAAGCATTTTCTAATGCCAACCTCACAAACAGCCTACATGTCCTTAGTACAGACCAGGACAAAGGGAGAGCCCAGGGCCTGCCAGTGCAAATTCTTCAGGTAGATGACCCAGGTCCCTGATGGCTGGCATTGAAGAAGTGGCAAAATATCAAAACCTCTTATCTGCTGGCATTTATTTCAATGCCATGTCTACCAGACCAAGGGTAGCCATGTGGCACAGTGGATAGCGTGCCAAGCTTGGAATCAGGAAGACTCATCTTCATGAGTTCAAATCTGGCCATATCACAAGCCTACTCACAAAACCTCAAAAGGTTCTCTATTGCCTCTAGGGTCAAATGTCAGCCTCTCTCTAGGCTCTCTCTGCTTTCAACAGGCCTTCATTTCCTGCCTGCTTCCCATAAAGTGTAAGTTCTCTGTGGGCAGGGACTCTGCTTTTTGTCTTTGCATTCCCCAGTGTCTAGCCTTCTTTCCTTGCAGGGCTTCATCACCCCTTGCCTTGACTTACCGCAAGAGCATCCTAATTGGTCTCTCTGCCTCAAGTTTTTCCTTCACACACATGCCAAAGTAGTTTTCATAAAGTGCGTATCAGTCCATATCACAAGCCTACTCAAGAAACCTCAAAAGACTCTCTGTGGCCTCTACAATCAAATGTCAGCCTCTCCCTAGTCTCTCTGTGCTTTGGACAAGGTCTCACTTTCTGCCTGGTTCCCATAAAGTGTAAGTTCCCTGAGGGCAGGGACTCTTGTTTTTGGCTCTGTATCCTCAGTGTCTGGCACTGTGCCTGGCAGTAATGGTGCCATAGCAGGTGTTTAATAAATGGAGGTTCAGTGAATGAATGAATGAATGACATCCCTGCCCTGTCCATTCTCTGCAACTTCACTGTATCTGCAATCTTTCTTGATGAAAATTTCAGCTTCTTTCCTTGACACACCAATCAGGTGCCATGTCCTGGCCTTCCCTATAAAACATCTGGCCCTCTTCTGCTTTCCATGGGATACAGGGTAACACTCACTGGATTGAGGAACTGGAGGGAGATGGAGAACAGATATATGGAGAAGAGCTTCATATAATTTCAGCTAGAATTCTTTTTTTTTCCTTTGTTTTAATTTTTTTTTAGTGAACAAAATTTTGTTTTTTCCCCCTCATTACTTCAGACAGCTAGATGACACATGAGATAAAGTAGATAAAGCTCTGAGCCTGAGGAAGTCAAGAAGGCCTGAGTTCAAACCTGACCGTAGACACTTAGTAGCTGTGAGACCCTGGCCAAGTCACTTAACTTCTGCTTGCCTCAGTTTTCTCATCTGTAAAATGGGGTTAACAATAACACCTGCCTACTAGGATTATTGTGAGAACCAAATGAGTTAATACTTGTAAAGTACTTAGCACAGTGCCTGGCACATAGTAGATACTTAATAAATTCTTATTTCCTTTCTTCTTTTCTTCCCCCCATGGGAATAAAAAAGAAAAACAAAACACTTATAACAACTATGTATAGTGAAACAAGACAAATTCCCACATTGGCCCCATCCAAAATGGGCTACAGCTGTGGAGGGCACCTCTCTTGTGGTCATTTCTTCCATGCCTCCTCCTTGCCTGAATTCAAGATAATCACATTCATGCCCAATGCCCTGCTTGCTGAGAGCAGATAGGGTAGCTGGAACTGGGGAGCCTTCAGAAGGCAAGGAACTAAATTACCAGAACCAGGTCTAGTTGGGGGTGTGGTGGGGGTGGGGCTTCTTTCTGCTTGGTGGTGATCCCTGAAGAGCAGAGCAATAATGTTGTCAGGAGAAGCCTGAGGCCCTGCTCACAGGAGACCCACATGTGGCCCATGAATACAGGCCTTGGTTCTTTGCTTCTACATGTGTGCTTTTGTCTCAGGTGTAAGAGATTGTAGCTCATGATGTTGTGAATTTCAAAAGGGCAGGAGACTGAGCCCCCAGGATATCCAGGTGTATAGAGTCCATCCTGGGGTTTGGAGCCAGTTTGTCCACCTTGGAGAGCCCCAGGAGTGAGGCGTGGTCTTCAGGCCACAACCCAGCAGTAGCTGAGACCAGGGCTCATCCAGTCATGCCATATTTGGGCAGGAACTTGGCAGGACCAATGCTATGTAGAAATGGTGTGAGTCTGAGCCCAGTCTTCAAAGATCAAGGTGGTAAAGGGGTATCCAGTCTCTCTCTTCCTTGCCTTCCCCTGCCTGCTCCTGGGCCAAGCTTGACTCTCATCCACCTTCTCCTTCCTTCTAACCTAAGGCTCTCAAACCAGGAGGAGAGACTGTGTACAGAAGATAAGAAAACTCCTTTGGAAGAGAAAATACAGAAAAGTTCTTACTGGTTCTTGTTCACTTCAAAGTGACTGCTCCTGTGTCTCTCTGTCTGTTTGTGTGTCTCTTAGGCTGACTGGCTGTGTGTTGGGCCCCAGGAAGCTTTTGCAGTCTGGAATGCTGCCCAACATTGGCTACCTCTCAAGGCCTGGGCAGAGTTCCACAGCCTGGAGCCAGGATCTCCATGGCACTGGAGAGAGAGAAGGGGAAATGGGGTTTGGGCTTGTATTTTACAGTGAGATCCTATGTTGGGTCCTGGGATGCACCACTGAACACTCATTGTTGGCAGCCCAGTGGGCCATGGGGGGAGGGGGCCTGAGTGAGCTCAAGGTAGATGCCAATTCATGGATTTTTGTTTTGTTTGTTTTTTCCTTTTTTGAGATTTGCCTTTTATTGGTCCTAGACCATGCAGAAAGTGGAAGTTGCTCTATCTTTGATGCATAGGTTCTATTTTAGAGCAGTTTCAGAGGTTGTGGAGATCAGAGAAAATGTCTAGTCCCCCCTCTGGTTTGTCATCTGACCTCCTAATTTCTTTTAAGACCTGGTTGATTAAGAATTTTTTTCCTCTCCACAGTTGGTAAAATATAACCTTCTGTTCACTATGAATTCTTTTATGGTGTGGTTTTAATATATATTTAGATCATTGGTCCATTTGGAAATGGTTGTAGTGTATAGAATGAATGCAGACTTGTCTCCAAGCATCACCAAATTATTATCCAGTTTTCACAATAGATTTTGTTAAATAAAGAATTCTTTTCCCTTTGTTTTTCACCCTTTTTATACACATTAATCATTCAGAGACCTCAGACGTCATCTCGACCAACTCTCTCAGTCAGAAGATAAAGAAACAGAGCAGCTAGGTGACTCTTGTAAAGTCACACAGATAGCTAATGGCAGAGCCCACACTTGGATTCAGGTCCTCTGGGTCCAAGCCCAGCTCTCTTTCCATTGCTGCCCATCATCTGTGTAGCACAGTGAGTCAGATTCCAGGCCTTGGAGTGTGGAAGAACTGATTTCCCTTCAGTGTTACCAGCTTTGTGACCCTGGGCAAGTCACTGTCTCTCAGCCTAGTTTCCTCCTCTGTAAAACAGGTTTAATAATAGCACCTAGCTCCCAGGCTTCTTGTCAGCACCAAATGATAGAAGACATGTCCTGTATTTTGTAAACCTTGAAGTGCTATATAAATGTTAGTTCTTAACATAGCAAAAATTATTCTACCACTGATGTATGTTTAGTCCTAAATCTTTTTCAATCTATTCCAATTATTGTCTAATTTTTAAAGCAGCTCCATGACAGTGATTGTCTAGAGTCCTTCACTTGGAAATAGGAAGACCTGAGTTCAAATCCTGCTTCAGACGCTCAGGCACGTTGTTAATCCTAGAGCATTTGGGTCTCTATGTCATGAAGATATTTGTTGTGGGGTAATATAATTCACAAGTATCACAGTATAAAATCTAAGCCTTTGATGGATACTTCATCAGCCATCATTCTCTCACCAAGAATTCACCAAGAAATTCATTCAGTGAGAAATAATCCTTTTCACACTCATTTGGTGACTAAACTTTTAAGAAATGACCATTGTTCAGAAGAAATTATTTTATTTCTACATATAGCTCTGAATGGGATATTCATATAAATACCAAGCACCCTACTTTATTCAAGAAAAAAAGAGAAAATTCACAGAAACCGTTTAAATAGGAATCAAATGCAAAGGGACAATTACACACTTTTCCCCTATTTTAAAATTATCACAGGTCTTTAGGAAAAATTAGGGTTTTCAAATGTGGTTCTAGCCACAAGTAGACAGAAAACTAAGTAAATCATACTCCTCAGGCTTGTAAGCCTTGCATTTCAATAACCCTCACACTACAAGTTTCCCACAAGTCACAGGGATCCTGAGCTCTCTCCTTCAAGTTATGTTGGAGGTGAACAAGAGGGAGAAGGCTTGTCTTCAGCTTATGACACAGATAGGTCTGCTTTTTTTGGATTCATCCAGGCTCTTCTCCAGAGCCTTGATTTGCCTTTCAAGCTGCTGAGTTTCTTTTACGAATCCTTCTTTCAGTAAGTCTTTCTGTTCCTGAAGAGAAACAAATAGAATTTAAGAGCATGGAAACAAAA
>NW_020944013.1:0-2007 GCF_900497805.2 Vombatus ursinus
GCCTAAGTCTGGGACAGTGGACAAACCCCTGGCTTTAGGGTCTGAAGAAGCAAACTTAAATCCTGTTACTGCTATCTCCTACCTGTGTGACTCTGGGCAAATCATTTTCCTTCTCTGGGCCTCAGTCTCCTACTCGGTAAAATGAGGAGGTTGAACTAAAGGATCTCTACGCTTCCTTCAAGTTCTAGATCGTGTAATCCTGTGACCAAGCTCCCAGGGTTCCCAGAACCCCAGGCCCCAGAAAGGGGACAGTCACAAAGACATCACCCAAACTGCTATCACCGATGTCATTGTGGTTATTACTTCCTCCTCCTCCTCCTCAGGGAAGGGCTGGAGCCAGTTTTTAGGGTCAGCATTTCTAGCTGGTGAAGAGGCAAAGGCTCAAAGCTGGGGCTTGATCTGTTTTGTTGACTGTCTAGATAATGAAGAGGAAACCTAGAAGTGTGTTGTGACTACATCCCCCTGGCCCGAGAGATGGTTGTCAAATATACACCAAGACGCTCCTGTTCCTAATCTTCTACGGGGAGAAGCTTCTCGACTTCAGAAAATCCTGCCATTTCAGCAAGCCAACGAGCTTCAATCGGCACCTACTATGTGCCAGGCACTGTGCTAAGTGCTGGGTATCCAGGAGCTCACGGTGCAATGAGGAAAACAACACATAAACAATCGCATGCAAACGAGATCTAGACAGGATACACTGAAGGGCTGCCGCTCAGGAGCTGACAGGAAGGAGGATCGGGAAAGGCATCTGGCAGAAGACAGGACTCTGGCTGAGCCAGGAAGGAAGCCAAGAGGTGGAGAGGAAAAGGCATGGGGGAAGGCCAGGGAAAATGCCTGGAGTCTGGACGGAATACCCTGTGACAGGAGAAGCCAGGAGCCCAGTGGCATCATTTCTGAGTCCCCACTGACTCACAGTCCCAGAATTCCTGAAACAGGCTGGAAGGGCCCTTGGCAGCTACTGAGTCCGGCTACACAGGGAGAGACCGCAGCTGGTCGTTCAGCCTCTGCAGAAGACGTCCAAGAAGGGGGAGCCCTCGGTACCTGAGGGCAGCTTGCCCTCTCTGCTCTTCAGGGCCTAATCCCTCCTGTGTGGCAGTCCTTCCAACACATGAAAGTAGCCAGCCCACTCCCCAGCGTATTTTCTTCTCCAGGCTCATCTTCACTGGCCAAGCCCCCTCTGCCCATCGTGGTTGGCCGCCTGACTTCCTGCCTCTGAAGACCTTCCAGCTCAAAGCGTCACATCCAGGACCAGACATTCTACTGAGTCTGACGGGGTGGAGGTCAGGGGAGCGCTCCCCCGCCCCAGGCCCGGGCTGACACAGCCCAAGATCTCCCCGGAGCCTTTCTGGCCATTACGTTACAACTGCTGGCTCACGCTGGGCTTGCCGGCCAGACCCTGGGTCAGGACCACTGCTATCTATCCATGCCCCCCACCCCTAGCCAATCTTTGTGGAACTGATTTATTTGCACTCAAGTATAAGACTTTACATGTGTCCCTCCTGAACACCATTTAACTGGATTCAGGGCAACTGCTCTCCCTCGCAGCTTGAAGTCGCCTGCCAATGTGATGGATGAGCCTACCATCTTTGTCGTCATCCAAGTCACTAAGAGCCATATCCCGGGCCAAGCAGAGGTCCCTGAGGGGCTTACTCCCCACCAGAGACTTAAACCACTTACAAGCCCTCTGGGTCTGGCCATCCACAGGTTCAAAATACAACTGATGGTATCATCATCGGATCGACGCCTCTCCCTCCATCTTCACCACGAGAACAGGATGAGACAAGAGGCTGCCGACATCTGAGCCAGTCACCCTCAGAGCATTCCCATTCTCCTTACTGTCTGGCTGAGTTGTCTGGCATGACCTGCTCTTGATGAAGGCAGGCTGTCCCTTCCTAATCAAGGCCTTGCTTTCCAGATGTTTGCCAACCACCTCTTTAATCATCCATTTGGAAATTTCCCCAGGAACTGAAGTCAAGCTCACTGGCCTAGCAGGCAGAGGAGAACAGG
>NW_020944014.1:0-5219 GCF_900497805.2 Vombatus ursinus
CAAAAAGAGTCAGACTATATTATCTTACTTTGGTGACAAAGAAGATCAAAACATACAACCAGAAGAAGACAACAAAGCCAAAGCTCCTACATCCAAAGCCTCCAAGAAAAATATGAATCAGTCCCAGGCCTTGGAAGAGCTCAAAAGGGATTTTGAGAAGCAAGTAAGAGAAGTAGAGGAAAAACTGAGAGTGATGCAAGAAAATCATGAAAAACAAGTCAACAGCTTGCTAAAGGAGACCCAAAAAAATACTGAAGAAAATAACACCTTAAAAAATAGCCTAACCCAAATGGCAAAAGAGGTCCAAAAAGCCAATGAGGAGAAGAATGCCCTAAAAAGCAAAATTGGCCAAATGGAAAAGGAAGTCCAAAAGATTACTGAAGAAAATACTTCCTTAAAAATTAGAATAGAGCAATTTGACTTTATGAGAATAGACTTTATTAGAATAGAGCAAAAATGACTTTATGAGAAATCAAGACACTGTAAAACAAATCCAAAAGAATGAAAAATTAGAAAACAAAGTGAAATATCTCATTGGAAAAACAACTGACCTGGAAAATAGATCCAGGAGAGAGAATTTAAAAATTATTGGACTATCTGAAAGCCATCATCAAAAAAAGAGCCTAGACATCATCTTTCAAGAAATGATCAAGGAAAACTGTCCTGATATTTTAGAACCAGAGGGCAAAATAGAAATTGAAAGAGAATCCACCGATCTCCTCCTGAAAGAGATCCCCAAAGGAAAACTCCTAGGAATATTGTAGCCAAATTCCAGAGTTCCCAGGTCAAGGAGAAAATATTACAAGCAGCCAGAAAGAAACAATTCAAGTATTGTGGAAACACAATCAGGATAACACAAGATTTAGCTGCTTCTACATTAAGGGACTGCAGGGCATGGAATATAATATTCTGCAGAGCAGAGGAGATAGGATTACAACCAAGAATCACCTACCCAGCAAAACTGAGTATAATCCTGCAGGGGGAAAAATGGGCATTGAGTGAAATAGAGGACTTTCAAGCATTCTTGATGAAAAGACCAGAGTTGAATAGAAAATTTGATTTTCAAATACAAGACTCGAGTGGAACATGAAGAGGTAAACAGGAAAGAGAAAATCATAAGAGACTTATTAAGGTTGAACTGTTTACACTCCTACATGGAAAGATGATATTTGTAACTCACAAGACGTTTGTCAGTATTAGGGTAGTTGGAGGGGAAAAAATTATATGTACGTATATATGTAGATCTAGATAGATAGATAGATAGATAGATAGATAGATAGATAGATAGATAGATAGATAGATAGAGGGCACAAGGTGAGTTGAAAATGAAGGGGTCATATCTGGAGAATAAAATTAAGGGGTGAGAGAGGAATATACTAGGAGAAGGAGAAAGGGAGAGGTAGAATGGGGTAAATTATCCCACAGAAAAAAACAAACAAACAGAAAAGAAAAGGCTCTTACAGTGGTGGGGAAATGGGGGAAGGTGAGAGGGAATGAGTGAATCTTATTCTCATAGGATTTGACTTAAGGAGGGAATAACATACACACTCAATTGGGTGTGGAAATGTCTTACCCTACAGGAAAATAGAGGGGGAAGGGGACAAGAGAGTAGGGGAATGATAGAGAGGAGGGCAGATTGGGAAAGGGAGTAACCAGAAGCAAATACTTCTGAGGAGGGACAGGGTCAAAAGAAAGAATAGAATAAATGGGTGGGTGGGATAGGATTAAGGGAAATAGAGTTAGTTTTTCACAGCATGTCTACTATGGAAGTGTTTTGCATAACTTCACGTATATAACCTATATTTAGTTGCTTGCCTTATCAATGAGGGTGGGTGGGATGGAAGGAAGGGAGAAAATTTGGAACCCAAAGTTTTAAAAACACATGTTTAAAAAAAATGTTTTCACATGCAACTGGGAAATAAGAAATACAGGAAATGAGGTACAGAAATCCATCTTGCCCTACAGGAAAATTGAAGGGGAAGGGGATAAGAGAAGGGGGGGAGAGATAGAAGGGAAGGCAGACTAGTGGAAGGGATATTTAGAATGCATGCCATCTTGGGGTGGGGGGAGGGGTGAGATGGGGTGAAAATTTGGAACTCAAAATCTTGTGGAAGTAAATGTTGAAAACAAAAAAATTAATAAAAATTACCATAAAAAAGAAAAAAGAAAGATCTATGGAGTTTTAATGCAGATCGAAATACACTATTTGCTCTTTTTTTCTCTTCTGTTTTGTTTTGTTTCCTCTTTCTTGTGGTTCCTCCTATTGGTTCTAATTCTTCCTTACAACATGACTAATGTGAAAATATGTTTAATAGAAATGTATATGTATAACCTATATCAGATTGTACACCTTCTTGGGGAGGGAGATGGGGACAGAGGGGGAGAAAAATTTAAAACTCAAAAGTGTATGGAAGTGATTATTGAAAACTAAAAATAAATTGATTTTTTTAAAAAGTTCTCATCTTTGACCCCTTTATAGCAAACCTCTGTTGACAACTCCTCTTGAAACTTTTTCCTCCTTTGACTTCCATGACATTACAGCACACAGGTTTGATGTCAACCTATCTGGCCCCACTTTGATTCCTTCCTTAGCTATCTCTCCATGAGTGTTCCTCCAAGACTCTGTACTCAGTCTTCTGCTATGCTTTTCTACATTCACACTGCAGTGATCCCTGAAGATCACTGGCCATGGCTCAGCATTCACATCTGCCAGTTCTTTTCATACCTGGGGATGTTGTTCATCTGAGCCAGAAGATTTGAATTCATCAAGGGCATTGGAGTGCTCTCTTACTATCTTCTTGCCTATCTAGGATAGCATCTCACCTATTTTTGTTCTATCCTTTACAATCCAATGACCAGGCTAGTTCAGGCTATTTTTGTTCTGTCCTTTCCAATCCAAAGACCATTCCCTTTGGCTAATAAAAACAAAATAAAAGCCTTAAACAGCTCTGCCTTTCTCCATTATTGGCGATCATCAGCATCCTAATTGCTGAAGCAACAGTCTTTCTCTCATCTTTGATCCTCTTCTGTTCCCCAAAAAGGCAAAAAGACAAAAGCAAAACAACCACTCTGTTAGCTATAGTTTGCCTTACCAGCCTCAGCTCATTTGGAGATTTAGTTCTCTTGATACATCTTATAGACTGATGCCATTTTTTATGTATTTATCCCCCATCCTTTCTTTTCTGCACGCATATTCTTCACATCCAAGTTGGTGGATGAGGTCTCATTTTAGAACTACCCCTTTTCCTTCTCATCAGAGTTGTTTCTCTTTGTCTTCAAATGTTCATTCTTCAAAGCATCACATCCCTTCTGAGCTGACTTCCACTATAGAATTTCAGTCCACAAGACCCTACCTATCCTTTCTCTGAGCCCTTTGAAATCTGCTCTCCCCAAATGTAGCCCCGGCTTTCCTTTTCCCAGCCTTTTTTCCATTTTAAGATGGAGCAGGTCTTCTTTTTCCCCAAGGTTCCTATCATTTTGACACAATAACCAGTTCCTCCCAGTTGGTCAGAATCTGATCCAGAATAGAATTTCCCTTCTTTGTTTGCTCTACTTTTTGAACAATGAAATGATAGTTAAAGAAAATTAAGAATTAGTGGCTCTGCATTTGGCTTATAGAGAGTACCAATGTTAAAATCCTCTATCTTTCTATCATGCCTCATCCAGGCTTGTGATTGATTGGTTTTCCAATTTCCTCATTGACTTTCTCTTGCTTTCTTTCCATGTAGTCTGTGCTATATTCCTATGACAATATCAGATACTAAAGCACATGCTATAGCAGGATCATTTGAAAGAAACCAAGATGATTTTCCTGGAGTAAAGAAGATGAAAAAGGACATGGTATTAGTATTTATATAAAGTTCAAATTTCTTAGTCTGGCATCCAAGTCCTCATGATTAGGCCCTAACTTTCTCCTTCCAATCTGATGTGTCACTGTTCCCCATTATTTACCATATGCTCCAGCCAAACTGAGCTACTAATCATGTGCTTTTCTGCTGCCCCACAGATAGAGTAAGGAGTATATTTAAGGTGTGCTTTATGATTTATTTAGTGGCAAAGCCCAAAGTTTGTTCCCAGCCACCAGTAACATAGTGAGAAGAGGGCTGGACATGGATTTAGGAAAAACCTGAGTTCAAATCCCATCTGACACTTACTAACTGGGGGACCACAGCAAAAGACTACCTTTCTGAGCCTCTGTTTCCTCAACAGTGAAATGGAACAATAATACCTATAGTGCCTTTGTTTCAGGATTGCTATGAAGATATAATGGAACTGTATCTATAAAGAACTTTGCATATTTTGAAGCTCTCTATGAATGTTAGCTATCATTAGTGTTATTAGAACCTCCAAGCTAGAGGAGACCTCACTGGACATCTGGTCTGACCTGTACCTGAACAAGAATCCCCTCTGTATCATCCCTAACAAGAGGCCGTTCAGCCTCCCAAGAAAGCCCATCCCACTTTTGAACGGCTCTGACTGTAAGAAGCATTCCTTTCCATTGAGCCAAAATCTTCCTCCTAATAATTTCTACCCATTGCTCCTAACTCTACCCCCTGAATTCAAGCAGAATGGACTTAATTTATCTTCCATTTGACAAGCTGTTCTTAGCTGTTTAAAGATAGCTCTCATGTTCCTGATCCACCAGGCCCTGCAGCCATTCCCACCTGGAATGTCCCTCTGTGGGGCCCACCCCCTTCTCCCGTTGGTGCATTCCTGCCAGAGCCACCATATTGTAGAGGAGACCAAGCTGGCCTTCCTTATTCCCCTCCATTCTGCTCCTGCACTTCACTCATCCCTGCCCCACCTCCCCATGCTTCCCATTCTTTTCATTTCCCTTTTGTATGTTATCAATGCAGTTTGGGTTGGTGGGAAACCTGAAATGTCAGGGTATAGGGTGGTATCCGCCTGGGAAGAATTCACACATTCATACCTCCTTCCAGTCAAAGAGGCAAGGTTTATTGTAATGCCAATAGAAGTGGGCTAGATTCCTAATGAATCTGTAACTTAATGGGGTGAGACTGATACTTATACACAAAAAAAAAGGTCTGGATGGGATTAAGGAATGGTAGATAGCCTGGGGTGGGCCAAGAACTACTGTGAAAGGATTATCAAGTATCTAGGTGGACTGGGGTGGGCCAGATGCCTTGGGCAAGATGCCAGTGATCTGGGCTTCTGAAATGCATGGGAAAATTCAGGGACTGGGTTGCTTTCAAAGACAT
>NW_020944015.1:0-2112 GCF_900497805.2 Vombatus ursinus
CAGGGGACCAGCCCAAAGCCCACCTGAGGCTCAGCCTCCTGAGCATGGGAGACAAGTGTTCAGCCAACATAAGCCCCACAACAGCAGAAATCTTGCCCATGGTAAGGAAACAGTCCCTAATGGGCACCTACTAAACTTTTGCCTTCTCCCACCCCCCCCCCACGAAATCTCAGGTTTGACAGCCCCTGTGAGATGGGAGAGTGGAGGGGGAGGGGGCACCTGTGGTTCAAGAGGCAGATCCAAGAAGAACCAGGGGTTTTATTCCAATCTTTAGGGTTCAAATAAGGCCAGAACTTGCTGACTGGGGGCTGCCCCAAGGGAAAATACTCAACTAGCAGGGTTTTCTCAGCTGCAGGGCTTGGGGGCTACTTTGCTAACATTGGCATATATATAGGACTGATGTGGTTTAGAGGTTCAGGGATGCTGGGACCCCAAAATCATAACACACAGGTCTTGCCCAAAAGAATTCAGCTCAAGCCTTCTTTCAGCCAGAGACAAGGTTTACTAGAACATCTTTCATACTGGGCAGACTCTTAAGGAGTCTGAACATTAGTAAGCAGTGGCTAGACATAAGAATCTAAGCAGTGGCTAGATTATAAGAATCTGAGCAGTGGCTAGATTATAAGAATCTGAACAGTTTCTAGAGTACAAGAATCCCAGCATCTTAATGGAGACAAGATGGACCTTATATACAGAAAGACTGTGGGAGGGATCTAGGAGGGGCCAAGTAGTTTGGGGTGACAGGAGGAGGGGCCTAAGGAGATCTGGATGGGAGTGGCCAGTAAGCTGAGGTGCCTTTCTGGGGCCTAGATCCCAACCCCATCAGGGCTAGGGTCTAAATGGTCTTGTAGGTTTCGATAGGATGGAGGGCTAAAAGAGACCTCAGAGCTCATTGGGTCCAACCTCCTCATTTGAGAAAAAGGATGTGCCTTGGACATGCCTAATGTAGTAGTGGTGGCAAAGCCTTGAGGAGGCAGGGATCAAGAACTGCTTGGAGGAGACAGGCTGGGTGGGCAGTTGGACTTTCATTGATGGGAAGGAAGGTGCAGATTATCAGCAGAACAGAGGTGGGAATTTCATCCTTGCAAAGGGACCTGCCTGGGCTGTGGAAAGGAGCTCTGGGAATCAGGGTAGGAAGGAAGTACCCTATGGCCAGAGCTTCGGTGCCTTTTCCTTTCCCACACTGGGCAGGGCAGTGGGGATCTACCCACCAGGGAAAGAGGGCTTCTTCCCCAACCTGAACAGATTAGCCTCATGGGAATCTATCATCAAGATTGTCCATTGCTGCAAATAGCCTGATGAGGTCAGAAGCAAGAGCCAAATTGAAATGTTTGTCTAAATGAGGGCAGGAATATAAGAGAGTACCTTCACCAGGATGGGTATAAAGATTTTCTCAATAGCCCATTGGAGTAAATACTGTAGTTAACAGAAGCCTAAAGGAAAGCTCAGAACAGAAAGATTTGCCCTACATTCAATACATTCCACTCTGACCTCATCCAATGTGTTAGCAGTGATCGAAAGGGGGTGGGATGGAAGTTAGGACATAAACTTATATATACAAAGAGTCACGGAAGCACACATTCTCCCACACTTATACACACTGGTGCACCTATTGATGTGGTTGGGAGCTAGACCCCAAAAAGGAAAAACCCTGGACTTTCTTTCCCACATGGCCAAATCTCTGGCATTCCCCTGAGGCTATAATCCCATCAACTGGCCTTTCATTGTGGCTACACCCAGTCTCCCCTCCATTGTTTTACCTCCCTGTGCCCCCCCCCCATTTCCCACCCTTCATCCTAGCTTGGCTCCATTCTCCCTTGGCCACATGGTCCAGGTCCCAGGAGTTCTGTTTGCTCCAGCTTACTGGCCACTCCCATACAGATCTTCCTTAGACCCCTCCTCAAGTCACCCCAAATTACTTGGCCACTCCTATGTTAGGGTGAGTGTCTCACGGTCTCATGAGAGCTCTGTTGAGGGAACTTTCCCATGGGAGTTCTAGCTTCTATCAGTAGAAGCTGAGGGTCACAACATAGTTGCGTGGCAAAAATAAGGAAGTCTCCCAGGACCTCTCCTTTGCTGACATGCAGCTCCCACGGTTGGTTTGGCTCTCCT
>NW_020944016.1:0-3148 GCF_900497805.2 Vombatus ursinus
ACATAGAACAACAATAATTGAAACTGATTATCATTGTGAAAGGGTGACATCTACAAAGACAGTAGATGGCAGGAGTGATGGAAGGCTGAAGCTTGGCAGGACACAATTGGCAAGATGATAAGGCAGCAAAGTACCAGGCTCTTACTTCAAAACCTTGCCAGCATGGTAGAACTATCAAAACTTGCACCCTGCTGGGATAGCCTTTAGCAACACAGATTCACTTCAACTGTCCAATGCTACATGGCAGTAAGACTTTAGTGGAGAATGCACACACATGTGCACATGTGCTTGTACAAATATACAATATGCAAATATGTAAATGTTTGTCTGAGGCAGCTGCTTTACTAAGTGTTTTGTAATTATGGATACTCTAGTGGAAAGAAGTTGTTATTAGGCTTAACAGCCAAGCAGGGTGATGCACATCTGTAATCCCAGCTACCAGTGAGGCTGAGGCTAGCAGATCTCTTGAACTCATGAGTTCTGAGCCGCAGTGAGCTATGCCAGTAGGGTGTCTGCACTGAGGCTGGCATCAGTATGGTGAGTCCCAAAGTACAAGGGGCCATCAAGTTGCCTAAAGAGAGGTGAACCAACTGAGGTCAGAAACTGAGCAGAGTTCCCATGTCAATCTGTAGTGAAATTTTAATCTACCTGTTTTTTTTGTTTGTTTTTTTACCCTTGGCAATTTTGTCCACCATATCGAGCAAAATGAGCTAATGCATATTTTATATTTCTTTGGGTGACAGTAGTATCCACTTATATTTATTTTGTCAATCACATAGTGCTCTCATTTCCGTAGGACACCTCTACACCTGGCCTGTGCTAATGGATATCCAGATGTTGTGTCTCTCTTATTAGAGAGAAAGTGCAATCTAAACCTGCTTGACAATGACAGTCTAACACGTTTAATTAAGGTATGTACTAGTTAATCACACTGGTCAATGAAATGCATTTTGATTTCTCTCTGATTAAGAAAATATGCTTTACTAACTTATTTTTTTTTTAAGGTAGTTGGGGTTAAGTGATTTGCCCAGGGTCACACAGCTAGTAAGTGGCAAGTGTTTGGTCTGAGGCCAGATTTGAACTCCGGTCTTCCTGACTCCAGGGCCAGTGCTCTATCCACTGCGCCACCTAGCTGCCCTTTACTAACTTATTTAAATATCACTAATGATGTTTCAGTATCCTAAATTTTATCTTACAGTATTAATTGTCTCTTTCTCTGTACTATATTGACAGGCAGTACAGTGTCCAAATGAGGAGTGTGCTACTATCCTCCTCGAACATGGTGCAGACCTTAATCTTGTGGACACCAAAAACAACACAGCACTTCACTATGCTGCCTCTGGACAGAACACAACTATAGCAGCAAAGCTGCTTAGACATAAAATGGACATAGAGGCAAAAAACAAGGTAGAAGCCCACCTTTTGAATAATAAAGTATTTTATGAGTTAAAATGTGTAATCAGGTAGTGTCCAATTCACATATTTTATAATTCATATATTCATGGAAGCATTTCTTTAATGAAAATAACTTAAAATAATTCTGCAGTCCAAGTTCATTGGCCTTTAGAATTTTCTAATAGTGTGGAGGTGGGAGAGGAGGGGTGGGTGAACAAGGGAAGAGATTTAGTTCACATTGGCTCTCCTAATGAGGAAACTCCTTCTACCGGTTTAGACTAGGGACTACTCTCTGATTTAATCTTAGACTAGGCATTGTTAACACGGGATACATTAACTTTAAAAAAGGAACAATGACTTTATAGTTGTTTTAATGTAATTGGCATCCTTTGCATTCTATATATTTAGGCATTTAAAATGTTATTCTGGAAAGGAATCCATGATACAAAAAAACTTAAGAAAACCTGTCATTAGGGAGTGCCCTGGGGTACTGAAATGTGAAGTGCCTTCCCAGGGTCACCCACCCAGCTAGTATATGTGGGAGAGTGGCAGGCTTTGAATCTAGGTCTTACTGACTTTGAGGCTAACTCTCTACGCATTCCATCGCAGCTGTCTCTCCAGAATTTTGCTTGCATGATACATTAGGTCTGCTGCCCAGAATGCACTAGTTCCACCAAATTTTTGCCTACAATGCTTTTTCTACAAATAGACCTTTACATATGGAAACACAATGTTAATTTGTCATGTAGAATTGCCATGTTTTTTTTTTAAATCTTTTCCTACTAAGTATAAAAATACACAGACACAGAATTTTCACAAGAATAAATTCTTAAGTCTATATGTTTTTTTTCCTATTTCCTAAAGACTATACCTTTTCCTTTCTAGAGTTACTGAATAACTCCTGATTTTTAAGAAAAGGTTTAACTCTTACTCATTGCCACTTGAGAGAGAAAAAAAACCATAAAGCTTACTTTAGGAGGGCTGAGAAGAGAGGGAATATGCCAATGAGAATGACTTTCTTCTAGGTTTAACCACCTTGAGGCAAGATTTTCTTAAGTTTTGAGGTTGGTTGTACACAAGTGAGGGCAATAGGTAAAGAGAACTAGACAACTGTAAAATTGACCTGGATAGAGCTTTAGCTTGGCAGAGTACTGGGGAAATAAGGTTGGCTGCATGCAGACGATAAGTGATCATGACACAAAGATAGCAAGAAAGGAAGATACTCCTGAAATAATATGAAACAGTCTCTTATAAATCCTGGGTTTCTATGTACTGATCACAAATTTATAGCTGGAAGGAATCCCAGAGGCTCTCTAGTTTCATTCTGTCATTTTACATACGAGGAAACTAAGTCCCAGAGAAGTGAAATAATTTGCTTATGGTCACACAGGAATTAACTAACAGAAGCAGGATTGGTCTTCTCGCTCCAAAATTCCATCGTACCATACTTCCTTAACAAATTGTTAGCAAGTTCACAGGATGTTCATAAAATGCCTTAAGCTGATTTGATGTATACATACAGAATTCTTACACACTGTAACGATATCTTTAATATGATTTTGCAGGAAGGCTATACACCACTTCTGCTTGCCATTAAAGAAAATAATCTAGCTATGGTAGATTTTTTCTTAAAAAATGGAGCAAATGTGAATGTCTCGGATAACTCCAAAAGGTACAGTAATTAAAGCTTGAAATAAAAAAAAAAGAGAAAAGTTTCTAGAGGAATAAGAACAACTTAAACCATGGAACACAT
>NW_020944017.1:0-987 GCF_900497805.2 Vombatus ursinus
TCTGCAGATCCTAAGTCTTCTTCCTTAGCAATTGTGGTTTTGAGATATCTGCTTCTTGCATCTCCTAAACCTTCCTCCTTTTCCTAGTAGTAACTCCTATTTCTAACCTCTTATTCTGTCGTTATTTTAAATTTGGAACCTCAAAATGCCAATTGCTGTAGACCAGTATTTAAAACCAAATTACCCTGATTTTAGCACCCTCTGAAAATAGCACCCTTCCTTTAGAAAGCTTGAAAGACAGAAGTTTTTAAACTGCCTAAAGCCCAAGTTTCAAAATAATTACTGTCAGTCATATCTCTTGTCAACCTCTCATTGCCAACACTTACAAAATGACCTAGTATTTCACTTGTGATCTAAAACATATGACTTTTTTTTTTTTTTGGCAAGGCCATCAGAGTTAAGTGATTTGTCCAGGGTTACATAGCTACTAAGTGTGAAGTGTCTGAGGCCAGATTTGAATTCAGGTCCTCCTGGTGCTCTATCCATTGTGTCACCCAGCTGCCCCCAAATATGACTTTTTAAAATAATAAAAAAAGCCTCTCATATTCTCTAAATGTCAGATTGATGACCAAATGGAACAGTCAATAATTTTTGACATGTTTAAAAATATTATCTGTCGGGTTTTTCTTATTATACTACTTTTCTCCTCTGGGAGTATAAAAATGCTGACTCCCTCCACAATTTATTGACAGAGGGAAGCTCTGTAAAGTTTACTTCATCACACCAAAAACTTCGTGTGGGACACTCAGCCATCTTTTTTTGTCTGTTTGTTTGTTTAAAAGGAATAAGAAAAAAAGTTATAAAAGCACATTTAATAAACAATCTGCATGCATGAAAAGGTTTTCCTTTCCCCCATGTTGGTATCCATAAATTCAGCATTACTACTAACCTACTTGTGTTGCTGTTGTTTACTTGTTCTTCAGTCATATCCAACTCTATGTGATCCCATTTGGGGTTTTCTTGTCAAAAATACTGGAGGGGTTTGCC
>NW_020944017.1:997-1579 GCF_900497805.2 Vombatus ursinus
CTATCCTCTGCACCACCTCGCTGCCCCAGTGTGTAGAAAACAAGCTGAACTCTGAACCCTCTTGAAACTTTATTCTCTTACCCACTGATCATATTCTATAATTTTGTGCATAGAAGCCCTAGAGGGGCTTGAACCTAATCTCTTTGCCGTTGATGCCTCTCCCCCTGATTGGAGGGTAAAGAACCCCTCCTAGAACATCAGTGAGGGAGCATGCAGGCCAGCTGTCTCTTCATTTCCCACTCAGCTGCACCCCTCTGAATTTCCTCATCATACACCTGCCTTCACATACCTTCCCTCTCCCCTCAACCTGCTAGTGCTAGTGAGAGTTGAGCAAATGAGCTTTTCATGTATATTTATAAAGGTCTTCACAGTGGGACTGACCTGTCCATTTCTCATTTCCAGGTTTTCTCATCTTTTGGCTTTGATGGGCAGTTTATGCACCTCTGTTGCACGAAAATAAGAAATCTGGAGCAAGCTAATATTTCTAACTATTCTCATTATCTCCCTTTGGTTCACATATGCCACACCTTGGCATAGATAAACAAGATATTCAAAGAAGGCCTTAAACATAAATCTGTCCCA
>NW_020944018.1:0-5589 GCF_900497805.2 Vombatus ursinus
GGGGGGGCAGAACTAACTCTGATAGCCCAAAAGCAAAGGGAGAGTCCACAGAAACTATAAAACACCAGAAGTAAAATTAAGAAGAGCAGTCTGGGACCATTTTGTGCATGAGCAAAGAGCCCTACACACATCAACAGGTCCTAAAGACATTCTTCTTTTATGTTGAAGGATAGTCACTGACGTTTAAGGTGCTGGTTATTAGTTATCAAGATAAGGTTAAATATCTTCCCTGTATTCTCCTCGTTCCTCCTCTTCCCCCATCCCCCCTGCAGTCCTCCTTCCCTGAGTCTTCCTGGGGCAGAAGTGATCTTGACTTCTCAAAATCTATACTAATTTAGCGTAAGTAAGCCCTGGCAGAGCCAAAGAGAATGTTTCCAGGATGAGACTATAGTGAAAGACTGTCTGTCTTTTGAGGACCAGCTGAGCTCTGGTCTTCTAAAGGCTGGTGATCTGGACTTACTGTGGTAGTACCCAGACCAGTGATTTCTGGTTTATTTTCCCCCAATTTATTTATTTTTATTTATTTTTAGTTTTCAACATTCACTTCCACAAGATTTTGAGTTCCAAATTTTCTCCCCATCCCTGTCCTCTCTCCACCCCATGAGAGCCTGCATTCTGATTCCCCTTTCACTCAATCTGTCCTCCCTTCTATTACCCCTCCGTCTTCTTATCCCCCTGCCCTTCTATTTTCCTGTAGCATAAGACAGATTTTTCTATACCCCATTGCCTATGTATCTTATTTCCCAGTTGCATGCAGAAACAATTTCTAACATTCATTTCTAAAACTTTGGGTTCCAAATTCTCTCCCTTCCTCCCTCCCCACCCACTCTCATTGAGAAAGTAAACAATTCGACATAGGCTATACTATGTAGTGGTGCAAAACACTTCCATAATAGCCCAGACCAACGATTTCTGAAGGAAACCACCCCCCCCCAGCATATTCTGTTAAAGAAAGCATATATTCTACATTCATAAAACTTTTCCTCATTGCTGAAAATAAGGCTTTTTCACTTGAGTGGGTAAATCTTTGGATAATTCTTTAAACTTGATGTATTTGGAGTTATGAGCTCATGAGGATTTAAGATTACAGATTGTAAGCCACCAGCACAACTCCATGCACACAGTAGTCAATAAATGTTTTGAGGGAAGACCACATATCCAAGTATGACCTTTGTATTTTCCTCTAGAATAGTCTCACATATTACAGGAAAGAGACACTTAGGAAAGTATTATAAATCCAGTCTTGAAATTCCCATTCAGTAAATGAATGAGGGCTCAGAAGAGAATGGGGTATTCTGGCGAATTTTAATTTTCTGGTTTAGTTGAGGATTTCAACCCTTGTTGTAAATCTCTCTTCATAGACTCATCTACCATCTTACCTTAGAATGGATAGATGGTCAATGTCATTTAATCTTTGTTCAATAATCAAAGGACCTAAGTGTCTGGGGTGACCCTCATACTGAATATCCATTACTTCAGTAGAAGCTAGAGACACATCCATAGAGAGTAGTGGAGAATGGGTTGAATCTGGTGATGTCACCTTTAGCTATTACAGACTATATCCATCTATATTACAGATTACCTCTATCTATCTATATTAAGCTTAGGCAGTAGGTATAATGGAGTGAGTCAATGCGAGTCTTGGTTTTATGCCTTTCAGTTCAGCTGTATGAGCTTAGACACTTCTCTTTCTTCTGCCTACCTTTTCACCTGTAAAATGGAGTTGAACTAGACGGTTCATAATATCCCTTCCAGCTTAAAAGTTTTATGACTGTGAATATATACAATGGACACACCACTGATGTGCCTTACCCTTGTGGCAGAGGCCATACAGCAAGAATGTTGATATTGCTAGAATTCTATTTTTCACCTTGTCAATCTGGGGTCCACAGATGATTTACCTATTTGTGGATAAACTTCATGGGGATCTGTGCACTTGGATAGGAAGAAATTACATCTTTATTTCAATACAATTGGCTTCCTTTGCAAGTCTATGCACTTTATTTTATGTATTTAAAAACATTATTCTGAGAAGGATTCCATAGGCTATACCAGACTGTCAAAGGACACAAAAGACACAAAAAAGGTAAAAAATCCCTGATCTAGTAGAATATCAACACAGAACCAGAGAAAGGAGGACTCTCAGAGTTGGAACATCAGAAGCCATTCAGTTCAATTCATATTGTACTGTCTTCCCCCCCACCCCAAAAAAAATCACCAGTGGTGTTAAACTCAAATAGAACCAGAGGCCCCTAAACCTTCCATGAGGATCCCTGCAGGCTACTTATTAACTTATAAAACCACATATTAACATTACCTATCTTCTATTACATTTTTATTTATTTTGTCAAATATTTCCCAATTACATTTTAATTCGCTTCTGTGGCACTTGGAAGTGTTTTGTTTTTTTTTTTTTTGGCTCAGGGGACATGTTTGATATCTCTGTGTTTGGCTTGTCTTTGCTTGAAAAGAGAGGGGAACCCACTAATCCCCAACTCAATCCCTTCCACTTTTAGTTAACTAATTACCAGGAAATGTCTCCTTACATCAAACCTAAATTTGCTTCTATTCAATTTCTACCTCATTGCTCCTGGTTCTGTCTTCTGGAACTGAGCAGAACGAGTCTGATCCCTTTTCCACAAGGCAGTTCTTCAAATACTGGCTGGTTAATGGACAAGAACCTCACATTTAGAGTAACAGCAGTTAAGTCAATGTCTGAAACCTGTTATTCCTAGCGCTCTCTGCTACCCTTTCCACTACTCTACTACTAGAGCGGCAGGACCAGGTGGAGGATTATTTTCTTTCGATTCACAAGTTGCCACTGCCAAGAAATAAATCACCTTGTTGTGGGAAACAGGCTGATGATGAGTCTTTCCAAACTAAGCTGGGTTGGTCCTCCAAGTACACACAGTTTGTCACCAGGACCACACTCTTGAAGCTGGTTCAACATGGTGGGACCTGCCAGAGAGTCCGTTTCTGCTCTGGAAAGGAGAGAATCGTGGTTGGAATTTCAGATATTAACTTTTTGCAGCAGTCTGGGGGTCAATAAAGTGCCACACAGATTTTCAAAAGTAGTCCATTCTAATTTCTTTTTCCTATTTCAATATGGGCCCAGAGCACAGTGCATCAGCAATGCCCATCCAGGAGAATAATACTGATGTATAGCTATCAACAAGCTGCCTGTACACAAATAATACTTATAAAAATTCTAAGATTAGTAACAAATCAGAGAATATTTAAATGACTATGGTGTTTAGGTAGATGAGTAAAGAGCCATACTACTTTCCTGTAGTTATGAGGTATACTGGAGTAAGTCCTGGCTCTGAAGTCAGAGGACATGGGTTCAAATACCACTATAATAATAATAATAGCTAAAGTGTATATAGCATTTTGAGATAATAATAATAATTGGCATTTATATAGCACTTTTAGGTTTGCAAAGTGCTTTGCAAATATCTCATTTTGTTCTCCCAACAACCCTGGGAGGTGCGTTTACAAAGTACTTTATATATTTTTTTCATTTGATTCCCTTTTTATCATTATCCTAATTTTGCTGAGGAGGAAATCAAGGCAAACAGAGGTTAAGTGACTTGCCCAGGGTCAACCAGCTAGTAAGTGAGGCAGGATTCAAATTCAGGTCTCCCTTACTCTAGTGTCACCCAGTTGCTTCTATAATAGCAGCAGGAGTTAATGTTGAGAAGTGGTGAAGACATGAAGACATGGTCACTCAATGGACCATCCATCTAAAATTGCCCAATGGGGACATTCTTCAGAACTAGATTTGGGCAAGTCAATCAGCCTAAGCTTTAAATCACGCTCTTTTTTTTCCCCTAAAAGTGAGATAATACAACAAGCAGATCTAATACTATTGGCCACGGATTAATCCTGGCCTATAAACCCATATTTTCTCAAGCACTAGTCTGACTGAGGATTAAAGGCAATCATTTCAAAAAGTGATTCTGTAGCTTAAGAAAACATACCCTGACAATGACTATTTCCTTTTCCACGTAACCAAATTCACTGTACATTACAACTTTAAAGCTAAGATCTAAGGTTCAGCTCAACTCTTTAATCCCAACTGTGGCTTTGGGTACTTCCTGGTATTAATGAGCAGTGCCCCAGGCCTGCAGCTGGGCTTTGAACAACAACTAAAAAAAACTCCATAATGAACTTAGTTGACTGGGAACAAAGTTTTAGAGTATTATAAAAAGGTTAAGTTATGGCACTGGAAAATCTGATGCTTCGAGAGTCTGTAACTCAATGATACAACTTAATCTTTGTGTATCTTCAGAGTGTTCCAGGTCAAATTAAATAATTTGGTTTGACTAAAATGGAGTAGGAATGACATCTCATCTTTACCTGCATAACTTACAAAAAATACATTCAAAGCCCTGAGTACCTGAAACCTCCTTTCAGAGCTGTTGCTACATTTTTCTTGAACTGGTATCTGACATTCTGTGCCATAGAAAAACATATTAATTATATAGTTATTCACATACATACATATACACATATATTGGTTGACTTCATCCATCTGTCTATCTATATATCTACACACACACACATAAAAATAAATATATAAAGTATAATGTATATAGGGCAGCCAGATAGTACAGTGGATAGAGTCCCAGGACTAGAGTCAAGAAGACTCATCTTTCAGAGTCTGACCTCAGATACTTACTAGCTGTGGGATGCTGAACAAGTCACTTAAGTCTGCCTCAGTTCCTTATCTATATAATGAGCTGGAGAAGGAAATGGGGCAGCTAGGTAGCATGGATAGGGTGCTGGGTGTGTAGTCAAGAATTCTCATCTTGAGTTCAAATCTAACCTCAGATACTTACAAACTGTGTGACCCTGGACAAGTCACTTAACCCTGTTTGCCTCAGTTTCATCATGTGTAAACTGAGCTGGAGAAGGAAATGGCAAACCACTCTAGTATCTTTGCCAAGAAAATCCCAAATGGGCTCATGAAGAATTGGACACAACTGAAAAAAATCTAAATAACAAATAATGTATATTATGTACAATATATCATATGTAACATAAATACAAATAATTAAAATATATGTTATGCCTATACATATACCATATGTGTGTATAAATATAGATATACATATATGGATATATGTGTGTTTCTGTGTATATATATGTATATACTTATATATATACAAACACAAATACATACAGGTTCATTCTCAGTTCTTTGCTATCCTATCGGTTGCTTCAAAACATATTCAAACAAGTATATGACTTCATCATTGAAACTAAGCAAAAGAATTTGCTCCTGAGTCAAAAAAATTCACTTAAAAAATACTGTTTAGATTCAACAAGCAGAGCATACAAAAGAAACAATAGTGACTCCCAACTTAAATATGGCTCTTCCCACCTAGATGTGCCCCCTCCTACCTCCCTCAAGAAGTTTTCGTGGCTCTTTTAGTGCTTATAAGATGTACTACACAGTTCTGTTTGGCACATGAGGGCCATGATCTTCAAGGCAGTACTGGACAGTGGAAACAACCTTGACCCCAGAGTCGAGGACCTGGGTTTGAATCCCACCTCTGACACTACCTGTGCATCCTTAGGCAAGTC